>NC_056725.1:763453017-763610671 GCF_019279795.1 Protopterus annectens | reverse complement strand
AAAATATTTCACATTTTAAAAGCCAGTTGCCGCTCACCTTTCCAAATTACCTGACTATTGGAATTACAGTGAAATACACCTCAGGTGATGACTAACAGCTAGGATGTGGGCTGGCTCAACAACCCCTTCCCTGAAACTAGCCTGAGCTACCCTGAGAAAAAACACAGTGGAGACACAAGAGACAGAAACAGAAACAATACAGCACCACTATAAATAATAGGCAAGTGTATAAAGTGGCAAAATATGTACTTATCAGTTTGAAATAGATTCCAGCTCTGCACAGCAAGTCTATCAGCTTTCCAACAGTTCACCAAAATGCAATCTGTATTGGAATTACAATGAAATACACCTCAGGTGATGACTAACAGCTAGGATGTGGGCTGGCTCAACAACCCCCTCCTGAAACTAGCCTGAGCTACCCTGAGAAAAAACACAGTGGAGACAAGAGACAGAAACAGAAACAATACAGCACCACTATAAATAACAGGCAAGTGTATAAAGTGGCAAAATATGTACTTATCAGTTTGAAATAGATTCCAGCTCTGCACAGCAAGTCTATCAGCTTTCCAACAGTTCACCAAAATGCAATCTGTATTGGAATTACAATGAAATACACCTCAGGTGATGACTAACAGCTAGGATGTGGGCTGGCTCAACAACCCCTCCCTGAAACTAGCCTGAGCTACCCTGAGAAAAAACACAGTGGAGACACAAGAGACAGAAACAGAAACAATACAGCACCACTATAAATAATAGGCAAGTGTATAAAGTGGCAAAATATGTACTTATCAGTTTGAAATAGATTCCAGCTCTGCACAGCAAGTCTATCAGCTTTCCAACAGTTCACCAAAATGCAATCTGTATTGGAATTACAATGAAATACACCTCAGGCGATGACTAACAGCTAGGATGTGGGCTGGCTCAACAACCCCCTCCCTGAAACTAGCCTGAGCTACCCTGAGAAAAAACACAGTGGAGACACAAGAGACAGAAACAGAAACAATACAGCACCACTATAAATAATAGGCAAGTGTATAAAGTGGCAAAATATGTACTTATCAGTTTGAAATAGATTCCAGCTCTGCACAGCAAGTCTATCAGCTTTCCAACAGTTCACCAAAATGCAATCTGTATTGGAATTACAATGAAATACACCTCAGGTGATGACTAACAGCTAGGATGTGGGCTGGCTCAACAACCCCTCCCTGAAACTAGCCTGAGCTACCCTGAGAAAAAAACACAGTGGAGACACAAGAGACAGAAACAGAAACAATACAGCACCACTATAAATAATAGGCAAGTGTATAAAGTGGCAAAATATGTACTTATCAGTTTGAAATAGATTCCAGCTCTGCACAGCAAGTCTATCAGCTTTCCAACAGTTCACCAAAATGCAATCTGTATTGGAATTACAATGAAATACACCTCAGGTGATGACTAACAGCTAGGATGTGGGCTGGCTCAACAACCCCTCCCTGAAACTAGCCTGAGCTACCCTGAGAAAAAACACAGTGGAGACACAAGAGACAGAAACAGAAACAATACAGCACCACTATAAATAATAGGCAAGTGTATAAAGTGGCAAAATATGTACTTATCAGTTTGAAATAGATTCCAGCTCTGCACAGCAAGTCTATCAGCTTTCCAACAGTTCACCAAAATGCAATCTGTATTGGAATTACAATGAAATACACCTCAGGTGATGACTAACAGCTAGGATGTGGGCTGGCTCAACAACCCCTCCCTGAAACTAGCCTGAGCTACCCTGAGAAAAAAACACAGTGGAGACACAAAACAGAAACAGAAACAATACAGCACCACTATAAATAATAGGCAAGTGTATAAAGTGGCAAAATATGTAGTTATCAGTTTGAAATAGATTCCAGCTCTGCACAGCAAGTCTATCAGCTTTCCAACAGTTCACCAAAATGCACTCTGTATTGGAATTACAATGAAATACACCTCAGGTGATGACTAACAGCTAGGATGTGGGCTGGCTCAACAACCCCTCCCTGAAACTAGCCTGAGCTACCCTGAGAAAAAAACACAGTGGAGACACAAGAAACAAAAACAGAACCAATACAGCACCACTATAAATAATAGGCAAGTGTATAAAGTGGCAAAATATGTACTTATCAGTTTGAAATAGATTCCAGCTCTGCACAGCAAGTCTATCAGCTTTCCAACAGTTCACCAAAATGCAATCTGTATTGGAATTACAATGAAATACATTTCAGGTGATGACTAACAGCTAGGATGTGGGCTGGCTCAACAACCCTCCCTGAAACTAGCCTGAGCTACCCTGAGAAAAACACAGTGGAGACACAAGAGACAGAAACAGAAACAATACAGCACCACTATAAATAATAGGCAAGTGTATAAAGTGGCAAAATATGTACTTATCAGTTTGAAATAGATTCCAGCTCTGCACAGCAAGTCTATCAGCTTTCCAACAGTTCACCAAAATGCACTCTGTATTGGAATTACAATGAAATACACCTCAGGTGATGACTAACAGCTAGGATGTGGGCTGGCTACACAACCCCCTCCCTGAAACTAGCCTGAGCTACCCTGAGAAAAAAACACAGTGGAGACACAAGAAACAAAAACAGAACCAATACAGCACCACTATAAATAATAGGCAAGTGTATAAAGTGGCAAAATATGTACTTAGTTTGAAATAGATTCCAGCTCTGCACAGCAAGTCTATCAGCTTTCCAACAGTTCACCAAAATGCAATCTGTATTGAAATTACAATGAAATACACCTGGTGATGACTAACAGCTAGGATGTGGGCTGGCTCAACAACCCCCTCCCTGAAACTAGCCTGAGCTACCCTGAGAAAAAAACACAGTGGAGACACAAGAGACAGAAACAGAAACAATACAGCACCACTATAAATAATAGGCAAGTGTATAAAGTGGCAAAATATGTACTTATCAGTTTGAAATAGATTCCAGCTCTGCACAGCAAGTCTATCAGCTTTCCAACAGTTCACCAAAATGCAATCTGTATTGGAATTACAATGAAATGCACCTCAGGCGATGACTAACAGCTAGAATTTGGGCTGGCTCAACAACCCCCTCCCTGAAACTAGCCTGAGCTGCCCTGAGAAAAAAATACAGTGGAGACACAAGAGACAGAAACATAAACAATACAGCACCACTATAAATAAAAGGCAAGTGTATAAAGTGGCAAAATATGTACTTATCAGTTTGAAAGAGATTCCAGCTCTACACAGCAAGTGTATCAGCTTTCCAACAGTTCACCAAAATGCAATCTGTATTGGAATTACAATGAAATGCACCTCAGGCGATGACTAACAGCTAGAATGTGGGCTGGCTTAACAACCCCCTGCCTGAAACTAGCCTGAGCTACCCTGAGAAAAAACACAGTGGAGACACAAGAGGCAGAAACAGAAACAATACAGCACCACTATAAATAATAGGCAAGTGTATAATGTGCCAAAATATGTACATATCAGCTTGAAATAGATTCTAGCTCTGCACAGCAAGTCTATCAGCTTTCCAACAGTTCACCAAAAAGTTCACATTCTCACTTACCTATTACATTACTCACATCACATAATTACAAGTCAAATATCACGCACTTCCTTTTGAAGTGTTTCAGTTTTATTCTTTTACGATATACTATGAAGTTCTCTCTGTCATTAATTGCAGGGCTATTGCATACATTGAGCCTAACTTACCAACACTGCTCCTTCCATCTCACTTCACCCTCTGCATCAGACCTATTCTCAGCATAACTAAAATAGTCAATCACTGAAAATAAAATCTCTTTAAAATATGAAGAACTTTTTGCATAAAGCATTTGCTGTATTATGTTTCTCCATGGCACACGTGAGCATGTAGCTCTTAAATTCACACATAGAAACCACTAGTGTTTTTTCTTTGTAAAATACAGCACCTGTATGCAACAAGCTACATATACACAATATTTCAATTTACAGTTGAATTTTCTGAGACATGGACTTCCCTCACATTTAAAACCACATTAGAAATGCTACTTGTTATATATGGCCTCTTCTTGACTTCATATTGTAAACTGTGTACTGTTAGTTTTATTCAAGCTTTTATTTTCTGTTTTAGTATTTTATCTGTTATTTTGTTTATTAGCTATTTTATTGTTGTATATATGCAATGCATTAAATGCCAGAACTTTTTTGTCAGAAGTAAATTATACTAATGTATAGAATATATATATATAGATATATTAATATAAGCTGTATATATATTTATATATATATATATATATATATATATATATATATATATATATATATATATATATATATACATATACATATATATATATATATATATATATATATATATATATACATGGAGGTAGACGTATATGTATGTATGCATCAATGAGTGCTTGTGTGTGTTTGTGTGCGTCTGTATAAAAGTATATTAATATGCTCGCTTAAGCAGACACACACACGCACACACACACACACACACACACACACACACATACACACACACACACAAGCATACACAAGACACACAGAGGGAGAAATTCTGTTTGTCAGTCTGCATGTTATCAAAGTGAAGCTGAGTTCCATCTCATTGACTGAAATCACTTACATTGTTGAACGCTGTATGTGACAGTTTTAGTGATCAACCTACCACTGAGCCACAAACTTTTTCTCTGGTCTGCATTTCCATTTACCACATCATTTACTTTATTGTGTTGAGCCAGATGCAGAAAAAGTGATAACCAAGCATTAACTTTGTTTGCAGCCTACCCCCAATGTGTGGTTCTAAAGCAAACTTGAACTGCTAGACAGAAGCAAATTCCATCACCACCCAGTAGATATCATTAGTATGTGACATCATATTTTACTGCCTCTTATTCAACATAGCAGCAAGCATACTCTTGCAAAGTAACAGTTGTTCTACTGTACATCATCACGTGTTTATAGCATGAGCACAACTTCTACAGAAACAAAAAACTCTCTGCATAGAAAAGCGATATACACCTTTACTGGCATCACTATCACAATGCACATCAGCAGAGATATCCATTTCCTTAATGCTTTGATGCACTGGGACTACCACATGACTGTGGAGCAGAGCAATACCTTGCTACATGACAGGACCAGGAAGACTTTGGGCAATATTAATGCCACTGAAAACAGAAAACAGTTTTGTATCTGTCCTTGGCTGTCCATAATATTGAGTATCAAAGAAAGGATAAGGTAAATCAAGGAAAGGAGAGATGCAATGTAAATACAATGAAAGTTATATAACCACCACATTGACTCCGATTGGTTCAATGCACTTGAGTTTGTAACTTTTATGGTCATTTCAGTCTAAGAAAACATAATATACCATTTCTGAGAACTCTCATTTTCTTACACTTGCAAACAAGTATATATTACACACCATCTTCATACAGTAGTAACTAGAATATTATTGATAAATAAGGAAGTAACAGGGATCTCAAGTAGGTAATGTTTCAACACTCAGGTCTTAAGTGTATGTTAGGATATGATGGCTATTAAATTTACCTATTACTGTGTAAAATTCAGACTTTATTAAGTATGCTGTTCAGTTTCTGCTTCCTTCTGTAATCTGCAACACTTTTAACTCAAATACAGTCAATGGAAAGCATAATTCCATATCTGGATGTTCTAATATCAGTTCTATGCTTCTCAGAACTTTGACTTCCAAACTGCCTGAATGTGCTCCCTCACTTGGGAGTTATCTCCCTGCGCCTGTAGCTCCTGCACATTCTGCTAAAACATCATAAAATCAGATACTTCATGCTTCAGTATAGTGCCCATCTGATATCTCTCTTCATCTCAGAGCTCACTGTTAACATCACAGTGCGTTTTCTCTCTGAGAAGATGGTATGCTGAATAGTTAGTATTTCAACTCTTTTGCATTACCTGTAGCAATTTATTTTGAGTGAATATTCAGATGATTCTTTTTCTATAAATGAAAAACACTTTAGAATTTTTAACATGGTAATATTTCTGTTTTTGATTATCTTTCATAAACAACTGTACAACATTACTTTTGTGCTTTAGCATCAACAAACTAGTGGCAGTAGGTAACTTGGCTATGGGTATCATGCTGCCTACCTCACTGTTGATTTGGGGATATCACAGACTAAATGTACTTGATTTCCCAGTCTTGCAACATTTTGGAACTCTTGGCTACTTAACTGAGGTCTATTGCTTTAAAATGCAGTTTCTAGAATTCTATACCTAGCAAAATTCACTTTTAATACTCGCATTGTCCTTTAACTATCTTTGGAAACTTTCTGCAAATCAGAATATGGGTTCACTAAAGTGAAACAATTCACTTCCACCTTTGTTTATACCATGTAGCAGCATCTCTTTCTTAGGATTCTGATTATTAAACATACTTTAGATATGGCAGCATTGCAGTTATTTTTATATGCTTTAACATTTTTGGCTAATAGAGGTCATCTCACCCCTTCTCTTTCTTTGTACTTTACATTCCCTATGTGTAATTCACTGATTTGTTTTCTAGCATGGCTTCTCTCATGAGGTTAGTTATAGTCAACTAACTTAATCTAGTATTAAAAGTATACTCTCATATTCAGGGCAACCTTTAATCATAATTTCCTTGAGTAGTAGTTGCATTTCCTTATATAATTCCATATATTTTTTAAGCTCCAGAAATATTTCTTGTAACATTCATATTTACAGAATAAACCATACAACTTCTTAATCTATTTCCAAAATATCTTCCTTTTGTTCCCAGAAATGTGATATGCTTAGCATACCAGCACAAGGTGTATTTGCTTGTTTGCCTCCAATGAGCTATTAAGTCATACTTTTACAAATTCAGCAACATCCTTTGCAATTTAGGTGTTGCCTTGCCTAGAGACCTCATAATATAAGGTTTATGATCACTCTCAACCTGAGTCTCTACACTGGTTATATCCCAGAGTTTCAAAGAATGGCAGTTGTGGTACCCTTGAATAAAGGTTGTTCCTCTACTGATCCTGGGAATTACAGACCTATTAGTCTTACTAGTATTGTTTGCAATGCTATAGAATATACTACAGCTGAACTAATAAACAATGATAGACATGATCTTATATTCCTGGATACGCATCAGGTCAATTTTGTAAAAGGCAGATCATGTCCGCTCAACCAGGTTGAGTTCTCTGAAAGGGTTACTTTGGCTATGGATAAGGGGCATGCAGTCTACACTGCTTATCTAGACCTTGATAAGGTCTTTGGCAATATCGCCTATACTGAGTTTACTGACAAACTTTCCCACCTTAACAATAAGCCATACATAGTTCAATGGATTGATAACTGGCTATATTACAAAACCAATAATGTTGAGGTCGGGATATTTGCTTTAGACAGAAAAATGTCACCAGTGGTGTCCCACAGAGATCTGTCCTGGGTACCTTCCTCTTTGGTATATGTTGCTGTACCATAAAAGGCAACATCAACAGACTATGGCTAACCAAATTTTCTCATGACTGCAGACTGGTGGCAGATATCCAGTTCCATTCTGATACTTAAATTCACCAGCAAATGCTTGTGCTTACCTTCAACACCAAAAAATGCAGCATAGTTTCCATTGGTAAATATAGCATCATCACTACTTACCATATAATAATATCCTTAATTTGACACAGTCATCAGGGACTTGGGTACTTCTGTTGATAACAGACTGTCCTTTGACAGCCACACCTCTGTGGTGGTTAGAAAATCCTTCGACCTTGTACAACATATCCTTTGTGGCATGTCATCAAGGTACAAATAAGTTATAGTCCTATTTTCTTCATCCCTTATTTAGCCTATCATTGAATATGGAGCACCCTTCGACATGTACATAACTAAGCTCCTAATCCAGCCTCAGATACCTCAATGTTTCCTCACTAAAGATATCTCTGCTCTTAGTACCCTTATCTACAATGGTATACTAACCCCCCAGTCCCTCTACTCAGTGTCATGCAGACTCCTGAGGGTTGATCTCTGCTTAGCCTCTTGTGCTATGAATGAGCCTGCAGTCTTTAATCTCTTTCACTTAAATAGAACCAATGGTAAAGGAACCACCCATTTTAGAGACCTAAACCTATACCACCACATCAACACCACCAAATGACATGACATAAACCTAAACCAATGCATACCTTGATTCTGGAAAAGACTGCCCGTACCTATCAAGCATAGTAATTCCCTAGCAGATTTTCACTGGGGATATGTGGTAAAGGTCTGTGTAATGGTATCATGGTTATTCTCCCACAGTTTTTGGTGATGTGGATGAATTTCTTGATGTTCTTCTTTAGCCATAAACTTGTTAAAAACCTATGAAACCTATGAAATCAGTAATGGTTTACAATGTGGAATGTCTCATATCTGTACATACTGGCTAACACTCCTTACTCAGTTTGAACATATATAGTCTGCTTGTCACTATGTGATCTCTGACCATTCACCAGTGGTCTGTCTGCTTGCATCAATACAGCTCAAAATTCATATTGATGTGTATCTATTTTCAGCACAACTGCTTTGGAGTTGGAGCATCAGTCAAAAGCTTTTTCAGTAACTCAAAGTTTTTTTCTTATTCAAGTAATCAATTCGATGTGATGTCATACTCTAGAAGCTCCATTAAAGGACATTTTATCTCTGAAATATTTGACATGAACTTAAACAAACTTTGAACCATTCCTCAAAATCTCATCAGGATTTGTGTATCCTTCAGCTTTTCCAAAAGCCCTGTAACACTAACTTTCTCATGGGCTCATAGGATAGGTTCATAGAAGTTCATTAGGCTAATGGCTCTAAGGCCTGTTGCTCGTCCCTCTCTAGTATAGATGATGAGCAGGCAGGGAGTTCCTTTATATGCTTTATCACACAGAAACACATCAGGATGGGCAGAAGCATTACAAAGTATAAATTAACTGATTAACTGACAGACTGCACAGACATACATGCTTACATCTCAACAGCTAACTACAAAATGGCAGTCAGGCTCACACATGCTCAGTATTTATACACTTGTGCAAGTCCCTAGAAAGCTTCTTAAAGGTGTACACACATACTGATCTTCATACTCCCTCTAAAATAGATTGCCCTCAATAAAATGACGTTAGAATAAGACATGTAATAATATAGACATTAGAAACAAACACGATGTTCATGTCCAAGTTGCCATGTATCTGTAGCATGGTCTGGAAATGTGACCTGACCTAGTAATACATTAATCAGAACTAGATTTAGCAACAGGGACAGTCTTCAGTGAACAATTCATCTCAGGGATTTTGGGATTCATCTCATGATATTTACTGGAACGTCCTCTGGAACTGGAATGCTGGACAACTCACTCTGAGATAAAGGGTCTTTCTCACAGACTAGGTGCTGTGGTACAGGTTCATACACTGGCATCAAATGTTTCCGATTCCACCTAAACTCTACTCCTTGTGATTCCACAATGTATGATCTTGGCTCTGAACAAATACTTTTCATTACTTCAATCCGATCATAGCCTTTGCACGTTTGCATTCTCACTGTCTCTCCTTCATGTAATGGATTGAGCGGTTTGCTGGACTTGTCATAATAAAATTTCTGGGCTAGGCATTTCTTTAATGGATGGGTTTTCACTGATCTGTTATTCTTAGCAATTAGACCCAATAAACTACTGCTGACTGGTAATGTAGTTCTGGTTTATCTTGACAGAAGTCTCTGGGCAGGTGAACTGTTTGATTAGGGACTTTTAAAGTAGTTATTAGGCATTAGACAGACCAAAAGGTTAAATGTGTTTCATTTAAAAGACAGTTAAGCAGAAGGGAAGAATAAGCTTGCTGATTAAGCATGAGAGATAACAGTTCCCAAGGAAACTCTACAGACTGTTCTTTTTCTGTTGTCTTTCTCAAGAGAAGACTCAAGGAAATGTTAGATAACGGGACAGCTAGGCCCCTAAAAGACTGCAAAATAAGGCAAGGCCTGAGAACCAAGGCTAGGGAGGTGTGTAAAGCATTACAGGGTTTTAGGATTATTAATATATACTTCAGATACAGTTAGGGAGGTCAGTCAATCAGCTTGTTTCACCTGACATTACAGAGAAGATTAAGTTACAAAATATATACACTCGAGCCTGAGTGCAGAAGACAGGTCAAACAAAGACTGTTTTAGCTTACATTATTCAAGACAATCAGAAGACATGTGCAGAAACTTTGGCTATATTTAGCAGCACTGTTATTACTAACCAGCATTCCAGCATTTTTACAGACTGTTATTGTTTATCAGCACTGTTAATGAAGACAGTATCCAGATATTGTGAACATCTAATAAAGCCTCATTAAATGAACTACAGTGTATGGAGATTTCATTCTGAAAAGTACACAAGACTTGGCCCATAAAGGAGAGACTGGCACCTGTTCAGCACGAGTTTGGGTAATTAACAGATAAAGACTTTTGTTTCAGTCTCATTTCAGTTGTTTCTAGTTAATTCCAGTATACTACAGTATAATAATTTCTTTCATAAACCAAGATGTTTATCATGAGGAATATTTCCGAAATTCAAGAGGTTCAGGAAAACATCATTATTATCTTGTTTCAACTTCTCTAGTAACTGTTTCGTGCTTTGAACTGCACGTTCTGCCAAACTATTTGGCTGTGGGTACTCAGGACTACCAGTGACATGGATAAAGTCCTGCTCTTCACCAAATGTTTTGAATAGCTGGCTAGTAAACTGTGTGCCATCGTCACAAAAAACTTTGTGCGGACTACCATGGACTGCAAAATGATGCTTCATTAGTAATGACAATACTGGATGCTAGATTAGGAAGTAGGTTAATCAGAAACCAAATGGAGTAAGAGTCTACACCAAGTAATGTTGACCATTCCATACAAAAATGTCAGTGGCTACTGTCGACCAAGATAGTTCAGGAATCTGGTTTAGCTGAAGTGGTTCCTTCTATTGATGTGGCTTTGTGCTATTACATACAGAACAAGATGAAAGTACTCTCTCAAAGTCTTGTGACATAAAAGGCCAAAATACTAGTCCTCTTGCCCTCCTTTTAGTAGAATCAGTTCCTGTGTGGCCACGATGCAAGATATTAATATAGTTTTGTTGCAAGAACTTTGGAACAATTACTTTAGGACCTTTAATAATGATACCATTATCAGACAAAATCTCATCTCTGTAAGGAAAATAAGGTTGCACTTCTTGAGGTAAACTAGATTGCTTTGACTGCCATTCTTGATTGGTAAAGTGATTGAGTTTTGTAAAACTGAATCTGAGACTGTATGACTTCATCAAATATTTCTCACTTCAATGACTTCAAAATCAAGTTTCTCATTTTCATGCTGTTCAGTGGTATTTCTAGGTGATCTAGATAATATATCAGCAAGATAAAGAAGTTTGCCTTTTGTGTAGACAAGACTGAAATTAGACTTTTGCAATCTCAGCATCATATGTTGTTGTCTGGCTGGAGCTGAAGGCATAGGCTTTCAGTTGGCTTAAGTCTGGAAAGAACTTGCCTAAATAGTTAACCTTGCCAAGAAAGCATTGAAGGGCTTGGACATTGTCTGGAGCTGGCATCTCAAGAATAGCTGTTTGCTTGGAGGGGTGTGATTATAAACTAGTAAATAAATGACCAACATAAGTAACTTCTCGTAACCTGAATTTGCACTTCTGAGGATGCAGCTTAAGATTCACTTGACATGTTTTTCCAGAACTCTCTTGAGGTTTCTGTCATGCTCAGCTTCACCATTACCTCCTACTAGAAGATCATCAACTATAATAGCACAAGACTAGCCAGAAAAAAAAAAATTGCTCCATTGCATGTTGAAAGACTTCACTTGCAGAGTCTATCCCAAATGGCATTCTCAAAAATATGTACCTGCCAAATGGAGTACTGAACGTAGTAAGCAATAAGGATTTCTTGTCAAGCAAAATTTGTGAAAATTAATACTTTGCATCAAAGACAGAAAAAAACAGTGGCGTTTGACATCAGAGCTGCAAATTCTTCCACTGTGCACATTGGATGAGGTCTTTTTAGTGCTTTGTTCATATCTCGTGGATCAATACATATTCTGTTATCATCTGAGCTTCTCTTATGAGCAACCACCATGGAAGATACCCATTCAGTAGGGGCCGATGAACCTACTGGACAAATCCCACCTTGTTGCACCATTTATCCAGCTTGGCTTTGACTCTGTTCTGCATAGCTACTGGAACTTTCTGGGCTGGGCTGACAACTGGGCTGACTTTGGGTCTGATTTCATGGAGTACACAACTGGAAGCTTGCCTAGTTTGTCTTTGAAAAGATCATCATAGGTGGAAAAAATATACTGGGTGAAATTAGAACAGTGGTCTTTCAAACTAACATGATGGACTTCCTTATTAAATGAAAGCAGTCCCATTTTCAAACTGTCTCTGAGCCCTAATAATGACTGGATGTGCCTTTTGACCACATAAAATAACAAGTTGTAGCTTCTCCTAGCAGAGCAACATGAAAGTACCACTGAGCTTTCAGCTTGAATCTCTTCACCATCATAAGCAACAAGTTTCACACACTTTGCCAAATCAAGCTCCTCACCAGCACATGCTCTAGCAAATGTTTCTGCAAACATAACCTTGCACTTTGAACCTGTGTCATCTTTGAGCTCTGTGGGTCTTCCATTTATCTGAACAGTGCAAAATACTTCATTCTTTGCCCATAAATCTACTAAACTGACTGCTTCATGAAGCACTGACACACCATCAACAAAAAAAGTAGGGTCATAGCTTTCTAGTCGATCAACTTGTTTCTTTGAATGTTTCCTTTTAATAAAAGAATGCCCCTTACTTGATTTACAAAATCTTTTGAAATGAATCCCTTATTGCACTTGTGGCATTGCTGATCAAAAATTAAACATTTTTCCCTTTTAGGCTCATGACTTCCACCACAGTTACAACAGCTGGCAATGAAACTGGGTGGAGGCCCATTCTTTGAGTTTGCTGACTCACTCATGCTTCACTGAGACTGTGCGCACTCTGGAACTTGCTAGAAAGCTACGGGGTTTCCCACTCACTGCTGCAGGGCTTACAGTTGCTGCCATGTGCTTGAGCTTGTTTCTTTTAACCACATGCTGCATACTATCAAGATGAGCACTAGACAATAGTGGAAACATGCATCTCTCATTCGTAAGCATATTTGTGTGTTTTTCCTGTACGCTCATATATCTGACAAATCTCAATGGCCTTATAGAAAGTTAAATCACTGTCACAAAGCAAAATCTTTCTCACAGCATCATCTTTAATACCACACACACAAGTCTGTCTTTTATCAACTCATCCCTTAAATCACCAAATCTGCACATTTTAGCTTTGTTTCTCAAATCAGTTATATATCCTGCAAACGTTTCACCAGGCTTTTGATCCCTTGTGTAAAATAAGTGCCTTTCCATTGTAACATTTGTTTGGGTGTTACACATTTCTCTAAATGTATGTTTTAAGCACTCAGGGTCCTCCCTTGACTCAGCTGGTACAACTATATGATGGTTTTTCCCCCTGTTCTGCAAAGACAGCAGATGCATAGCCAAATAAACGCTCTCTTTCTATGGCTTCTGAATCAGCTAAATTAAGCAGAATAAATGCCTTTGTATGGTCATCTTTATCAGAAAATGCAACCTGTATGAAAATATCATACTCTTTCTCAAACACTCTCCAGTTCTCTGCAATATTATTGTCAAACACAAGTGGAGTTTGTCTACGAAATCCATCTGCGATGCCAACAAATTATGCCCAAGCACACTGAAAAATATGGCCCTTGTAATTATGTACAAACAAGCACACAGCCAGAACTTGTAGTAACATTCAAATGCACAATAACCTCTTTGAAATACTGTACTTTAAGAAATATGCTTTGTAATGGCTGCATTCTGTGAAATAACTCTACTGTAATACTGCATAAACATGCAAACACTTCATATACTTCAGACAACTTGAATAGCTTCGATCAATGGGAAAAAGTAGTGCTTAGCAAAAAAATGTGGTTGTTTCCCTTATTTTATACATTTTATGTGATTTGGACTTTATTTCATTCTCCATAGTTATTTTGAATATGTCTATTATGTTGCAGTTTCTGATACTTGCATTACTTAAAAATTCATTTAAAGTGTTCTGAATGCCTCGTTTCATGCTTTGTGAATAAAAATAGTTTGAGCAAGTTTTAATACGTGAAATTCGTTCCTGACCTGTTTTGCGAGTTAAACATGCAGGAGGGAGGATTCAGTCTTTTATATTCCTCCAGTCTTAACTGTATTCGGCATTCATCAGACTTATCATTGAGTACAGTGCCCCCTTTGGTATGTACCTAACCAGGCATTTCTAACAACTGGAACATCCACAGAGGTTCTCACTAATAGAATGCAGGGTGTAAGTGACAAGTCCCATGCAGATTGCCTCTAGGCCCTATCCCTGTATTCTGTCTCCTACAGGCTGTTGGGGGAAGATCTATGCCTGGCATACATGGCATTGTCACACCCCACTCTGATGGATCTCCTGCATATCCACAAAACAAACAGCACCAGAATTACTCATTCTAAAAACTTAAACATTACCTGTGATATAAACAGGACCTACTGGAGAGATGGGTATGTATCCCAGAGACTACCCCCTTCTCTGGAACAGGCTCCCCATCCATGTGAAGCACAGTTCCTTGCTACCCAAATTCAAGAATAACTTGGAGAATTGCATGGTGAACAGGAAATTCATCCTTGGTTTGGCACCTATGTCTCTAATGGACATAGGCAGCCTGTAAATGGTTCATCTCCCGATCTCCTCCTTAAACTTATCAAGGACACTAGAGCTTGTCAGAGATTTGAGATGCATGGCTGGACTTAAAAAGGCCCTTGTGGTCATAAGCCTAGTAAACATCTATGAACCTATATCCCCTACTGGTAACTCCCATTTTCTTAAAACCATTTAACAATATGTAGTATAGTTTTCATAGCCAAAAGCCACAATAATATGCATTTTAATTACTTCTTTTCCTGTGACATGCAGACAGTTAGCACACTGAACTTTCTCAGGCAGGTCATAAATTCCACTTACAGTCAGAAATAAATCAGACTTATGAATCCATAATTTCAATTTTTAGACAAATGAATTAAACATAAAGGTTCTCTGGAGGCTGCAGCTACAGAGTTCTTAAAGCAACGACTTGTGGCACCATGTAACATGGCAGCTCTTTGGTCATATAAATGAAGAGACACACATAAGGTGATAAGCTGCAAGCTCCTAAAAGTTACTGTTTCAGCTGCACCCAAAGAGAGGAAACCAAATGACATGATTAGCTTCCAGTATGGTATTCTTATAAGAAAAGATTGCAATAACCATATATGCCGAACTACAGAACAAAAGCCCTCATTATCCCCAGTAGTATATTAGATCAGACAGTAATTTCTTACCTAATTAATGCTCCCCTTGCTGACCTAAAGTATATCTTCAGATCTAGTAGTGTGGCAGTTTTATGACATTATATAGACAGTATTAAAAACATTATAAATAACTGGATGGTCTAATATCCTTTTAAGGATAACGAGGGCAATTGTTCTGTAGTTTTGCATCTATGGTTCAGTTCCAGTTGTAGCAGAAAATTGTTAACAAGTAAGTAAAACCTGATGACAGGACATTTCCTTTCCTTAGACAGTGCATGTGACTTGCAGCAGGGAATGTAGTTTACAGAGATACTGGAGAGGGTATGACAATCAGAGGCCTTACTAATCTGTTCAAAAGTACTACTACCATGTTTTATACTGCTCATTTACATGCATGCCTCTCAAGTATACCTCATTATGATGAATGTTCCTCATTTGGGGTCTTAAAAAGTTCATGTTCCTCGAAAGCATATGTCATACATTTTATATAAGAATTATTTTTAAATTGATATCCATAATAAAGATAACTGTATCACATTAATTCTTCAAAAAACTTTTTTATAAGTAAAAATAACACATTTTAACCATCCTATGAGCTTCCTATGTGAAGTTGTTAGTAAGCTGTTACTAAGCGTTCCATATTTTGCCCATTTGTTCCACATTATAAGATGAAATGTTCTTCATTTTGGAGATGAAAGGTTGAGAGCTATGTACATGGCCCTGTGAAGAACTGTTCGCATTTATACAGCTGTGTTGCAAGGTTTGCCAGCGGTTGTGTTGTACTCTGTAGTGTTTATTTTAGTCAACTGAATTTATACTTTACATTTAGTATAGAAGAAGATGAGTATAACCTGGTGGTAGATTATCTTAAATATTATTTAGATATCTGCTGCCATGCTGGATATCTCTATATTTGAAAAAGACTCGCTAGGCAAATGAATCTAGTCTAAAGTACTTAGCATAAAGATAAGCATATTGTGAATTTGGGCAAAACATTTTCTGAGTAGTGTGTCTTGATAAAACAGACAGGATCTAAAACAGAGCTCTCTAATTGTATTCTTTCCATGTGATCATCATTACTTAAATACTCAGTCTTTTTTGTTTCTGTTGTCCTTTTCCTTAACATAACATTTTTACATATGGGACTCTCTAAATCAACCAAATCTAAGTTAGGTGAGTCCATCAAAGTATCACCCAGGCCGTTCTTTTATCATTAATTTGAATATTATTTCCAGCAATAGTATTAATCACCAATATGATTTATATGATTAGTTCGGGGTAAAGAGAAGGCCGTGTATTATTACCTGGAGCAGGCTTAGCAGTATCACGGCTATCAGCTTTTCTTAACATGCTATCATCACAATCTCCCTTAAATCATGTAGTTAGTTAAATATGAAATGATGATGTCACCTTCCTTATCATTAGCTCAATAATATGTTGCTTATGTAATGAGAAACTAACATCTAATAATATGAAACAATGATGTCACCTTCCTTATCATTAGCTCAATAATGTCACTTATGTAATGAGAAACTAACATCATTATCTAATAATATGAAATGATGATGTCACCTTCCTTATCATTAGCTCAATAATATGTTGCTTATGTAATGAGAAACTAACATCATCTAATAATATGAAGCAATGATGTCACCTTCCTTGTCATTAGCTCAATAATGTCACTTATGTAATGAGAAACTAACATCATTATCTAATAATACAAAACGATGATGTCACCTTCCTTGTCATTAGCTCAATAATGTCACTTATGTAATGAGAAACTAACATCATCTAATAATACGAAACAATGATGTCACCTTCCTTGTCATTAGCTCAATAATGTCACTTATGTAATGAGAAACTAACATCATCTAATAATACGAAACAATGATGTCACCTTCCTTGTCATTAGCTCAATAATGTCACTTATGTAATGAGACACTAACATCATCTAATAATACAAAACAATGATGTCACCTTCCTTGTCATTAGCTCAATAATGTCACTTATGTAATGAGAAACTAACATCATCTAATAATACGAAACAATGATGTCACCTTCCTTGTCATTAGCTCAATAATGTCACTTATGTAATGAGAAACTAACATCATCTAATAATATGAAACAATGATGTCACCTTCCTTGTCATTAGCTCAATAATGTCACTTATGTAATGAGAAACTAACATCATCTAATAATATGAAACAATGATGTCACCTTCCTTGTCATTAGCTCAATAATGTCACTTATGTAATGAGAAACTAACATCATCTAATAATATGAAACAATGATGTCACCTTCCTTGTCATTAGCTCAATAATGTCACTTATGTAATGAGAAACTAACATCATCTAATAATATGAAACAATGATGTCACCTTCCTTGTCATTAGCTCAATAATGTCACTTATGTAATGAGAAACTAACATCATCTAATAATATGAAACAATGATGTCACCTTCCTTGTCATTAGCTCAATAATGTCACTTATGTAATGAGAAACTAACATCATCTAATAATATGAAACAATGATGTCACCTTCCTTGTCATTAGCTCAATAATGTCACTTATGTAATGAGAAACTAACATCATCTAATAATATGAAACAATGATGTCACCTTCCTTGTCATTAGCTCAATAATGTCACTTATGTAATGAGAAACTAACATCATCTAATAATATGAAACAATGATGTCACCTTCCTTGTCATTAGCTCAATAATGTCACTTATGTAATGAGAAACTAACATCATCTAATAATATGAAACAATGATGTCACCTTCCTTGTCATTAGCTCAATAATGTCACTTATGTAATGAGAAACTAACATCATCTAATAATATGAAACAATGATGTCACCTTCCTTGTCATTAGCTCAATAATGTCACTTATGTAATGAGAAACTAACATCATCTAATAATATGAAACAATGATGTCACCTTCCTTGTCATTAGCTCAATAATATGTTGCTTATGTAATGAGAAACTAACATCATCTAATAATATGAAACAATGATGTCACCTTCCTTATCATTAGCTCAATAATGTCACTTATGTAATGAGAAACTAACATCATTATCTAATATTGACACATTAATGTCAGTTCAGTGCATCTCATTTATCAGTAAAGCAGATGGAGGATCTTTACATTTCTGTTATCCTTTCTCTGTTTTGTACCACGTTTTCATTTTCTTTTCTTTTCTTGGCCTTCTCTTTTGCAGATGATTGTTTCATAGAAGTACCAGTCTTTTCTTATCTGGCTTAGTTGTAACATTTTGATGATTGTGTAGTAATATTAGTAACCTTGCCCTTTTCACTACAGGCACCAGCCAACCAATCAGTAAATTCCTTGAAGGAAACGAATGCCCTACCATAATGGCATAAGCATATTTTCTCATCCAGGGTTGTTTCACTTTTTTATTATGTTAATCAATTCCTGTAGTTTTAAACAGTTTTGGCAATAATTGTTGTCTGTTTTCCTCATGTATAGTCTACAGCAGTCACACTTTGTAATATAACAATTCTATATCAGATCATCAAGTGTATAAGTATTTAAAGAATCAGTTGTGTAATATCTTCAGGATATGTAGGAAAATGAAAAACACCGGCCACAAAGATAATTTCCTTAGTGTTATCATTCACTTCAGTATTAGTAGAGTGACTTTAAATTATATGTAAAATATCTAAAAGGAATTAATCATTAATGTACTACATCAAATAGTAATTTATAACAAAAAAATTCTACTCGGTAAGAAAGAATAAATGCTAATCAGTTTCTCAAGATATCTCACAGAAAAACAATGCCAGTTGCACATAAATGGTGTGATTAGAAATAAACAGTTAAGCCCACACTCTGAAGAAAATCTGAATATAAAAATATAAAATAACAATGACAATTATTAAAAGGATGGAAAACCTGTAATGCTACTAAAAATAACTTGGCATTCTTCTCTTTCAAACAAGAACTGTTATTAAATCAGTTTACTGTTGGTTGTTATCTAAATAAATGTTATTTCAACTTAATAAAACAAGACCAGATAAGAGCAAGTACAGACAGCACCATTAATTGAAATTCACTAAACAAAACTACTAAACACTATCCTAAAACTAACATAAAAAACTAATATAATACCTTTCATATGACAGTTCCTTTATTTGTATATCAGTGTTTTTTTCAAAATCCAGCAGTCACACAAGCCCATAACTACAAAATCATGCAAAGATGCACAAAACAAGTCCTTGTGTCTTCTCATTGTTGTGATAACACAGATTCCTGTGTCTGCTTTTACAGAGATGCTGTTTAAACACTTTAAAGTGCCTACTGATAGGTGAAAATACCTGTCAGTCAAAATATACACAGGTCCACCAGGAAATAAACCAAAAGAAAAGTAGGTGTGTTCCCAATATCTTTAAAAGGTTGTGGGAGAACATAGAAATAAAAATAAAAGTAAAACAAGACCCAGAACCCTTAAAAATGACACCAGGGGAATTCAAGAGCAAACTGCTAAGTCATATTTTAATAGCAATGCACCCGCTCATAGAGCAACACTGTTTAAACACTTTAAAGTTCCTACTGATAGGTGAATAAACCTGTCAGTCAAAATACATACTAGTCCACTAGGAAATAACCAAAACAAACAAAGATGTGTTCCAACATCTTCAAAAAGAAGTGGGAGAGCACACAAGTAAAAAAATAAAAGTAAAGCAAGACCTAGAGCCCTTAAAATGACACCAGGAGAGCTCAAGAGCAAACTATTAAGTCATATTTGGATACCAGTATTAGGATAATAGTGCTAGAGCAGAGATGGAAATACTGAAGCATGCTCTTACTTTTTCCTGGGATTTAGCTGTGACAAAATAAAAAGAATGTAAATTCATTCACATTATGTTTTATTATCTAGTCAGTATTCTACTGGAGTTTTTTACTACATTTTCTTCAGAAATTAAAAAAAAAAGTTCAGATTACTTACAGAAAAAAAAAAATTACCTAATGCACCAAGTTTCACTCCTTTGCCCAAGAGCAACCCTGTGTATGTTTGCATGCAAGTGCACGCCCACGCACCTGTGCTTGTAACAATATGTGAGACACAGCTTCTGTGAGTATCATTAAAGTGTTCATTTCAAACAGATCCATACCATTCCTTAACTTCCTCCCCTATATACCAAACAAAACACTTCACCATACATGTACTGCTGACACTCAAAACATTAACAAAAGCAACAGTGCGCCACTGTGAACAAATATTGATAACAGTTAATACAAACACAAAATGAAAGTAATCCAATCACCAGGTTAATATATATATATATATATATATATATATATATATATATATATATATATACACACACACACACACACACACACACACACACACACACACACACACACACACACACAAACACACACACACACGTGTGTGTGTGTGTGTGTGTGTGTGTGTGTGTGTGTGTGTGTGTGTGTGTGTGTAGTTCATTTAGTAATGAGAAGCAGAAGAAATACATTATCTTAGCAGAACTCATACTATTCATGATTTCCCAAATGCCTTTCACTATGGTATGGAGGTCACCACACAGCCTTATCAACATCAACATCACTGTCAGATGAACATCCTACTGACCTCATGTGAGGGGATTTAGAACTTCAACATCTGAAGTTAAACCAACAACTTGAACATCATTGCTATCACTAGACAACCCCCCACCCCACCCCACCCAGCCTTCAGAATAGCTTTTGTGCACTGAACTGATATCTTTACTGGAATCACATGTGTGGCATCAAAAGTCAAAGAGCACTCCACAGAGAATTACATGGAGGCCGAACATCGCACAATGAAACATAACAGACAAAAGGGAAAAATTATCACAAACTGTGAAACAATTAAAGCAAAACTACAGAAGGAAGCATTACAACAATGAAACAACCACAAAGGTATGAAAAGAGACAAATCGTTTAAAGACACCATTTTGAATTATCATTCTGAGCTTTTTATTTGTAGAAAATATTCATATTTGATAGATTCAGTAGTGGGCATATAGTTGTCTTTTTTGGGAACCAGAAACAACCTGAGAAATCTTAACCTGTTTGGGTGTATGATAGCCACTGCCTTTTTAACATTCCCCAACAACAGGGTCTGTGACAATTGATATGAGGTAGGAAATGGAATGAGCTGAGGTTGTTAAATACAGAGAATAGTTTATTGCACTTCCTCAAAATATCCTGTGTAATATTTTAATATCTATGTTAATAGTTTGCCAAGATGATGCAAAGTACTGAAAAGAAATACTGAATAATACATTTGGAAGGAAAACAGGGGTACTGAATTTATGTGACCTTGAATTAGATAATGGTATTGGTTTGTGGAACAAGTGCCACGGTTGCGTACCTGTTACTTTTCCATCACTAGAAAATATTGAAATTGTACTTTTTCAGCTTTGTACAAAAATAAGATCTAAAGGCCTTGTTAAGCAAAAGACTAAGACGTGAAAGTTTTATTCATAGCTACAAAAAGGCATAGCAGTAATGATTTGATTATATTTGTTAGTTTATTCAAGTAGCAACATTAAACAAGCAATTGATAAAAATGTTGATATGGATTTTAATAATGGAAGAGGATCAACATATATTTGTTTATACATGGGGTATAAATGAGCCCCAATGCCTGATTTAAAATCAAGAAGCACCTTTCTTCTACCAAAGGTAGAAATGGTTATAAACAGTTTTGAATTAATATGTAAATTAAGGAATGTATTTTTGAGCATATGAAAAAGAAAAAAAAAGTTTTAATTTAAACAAATGAGAGAATATGATATTGAAAAATTATAGCAATTAAAAAGGGATATAGTTCTGTGTAAAATATATAAAGGTCAGAATGTGGTACTTCTGAACAACAGAGAACAGCAAAAATGTGTTATACTATAATAGACAACAATTTGTAATATCAGGTGATGCAAAAGGACTGTTTAAAAGAATGCAGTACTGAATTATTCAGCTTGATGAATTTAAGAAATAATGTTGGAATTTTTGAAAAAAAGGAGAGTTAACACTATTGTTTGAGATGAAACTGAAGCAGGTAGTTCTGTATGCATTACCAAAAGTTCACAAATATTGGGTGAATCTAAATTCATCAGAATACTGATTGTTTCAACAGTAGATGAATATTTCCAAAATATGGGCACATTTGTAGATAAGGCCTTAAAAGAATTTAATAGCTTGATAGAGTCACATGCAAGATTCAAAGGGTAGGCATTTAGCACATAATATAGTAAGAAGAATACTTCTGGCTTAGTTTGGATGCTAGAAACTGGTATTCTACTATTCCATACACATCAGGGTTCATTGCAGTAGCAACTTTTGAGAAAAGGACTGACTTCTTCTTTTATTCGGTCATTGCTAGATATTCCTGTACTCACAACATATATAAATATGAATGGGAAACTTTTCTGGCAGACTAGGGGTACAGCTATTTAGTCCTTTTTGCCCCTGCATATGTATGTCAATTTGTTCATGTCAATTATACAACTACCCCCCTCCCCATTAATATTCCAAAACGTGCATGCTGATTGGTCAGCGTGCATGTTGTAAATCAGACTTATACTAATGGAAAAAGGTCCGGTCGCCCGGACTTTTTCCATTAGTATAAGTCCTTTTTTTTTTTTTTTTTTTTACAGCAATGGAGAACGCAAGATCTCCATTGCTTTTTAGAAACTGTCTCGCTATGTTAAAGGAGTTTAACATAGCGAGACAGCTTTAAAAAAAGTAACGGAGATCTTCCTTTCTCCGTTGTTTTTTTTAAAGCTGTCTCACTATGTTAAACTCCTTAACTCCTTTAACATAGCGAGACACTTTGTAAAAAGCAACAGAGATCTTGCTTTTTCCGTTGCTTCCACCCACAGCTCCGATGTACTGCGTAAGCATACGCATGCGCAGTACATCAGAACTGCCACAGAATACCAAACAGCTGCAGAAGGGCAACACGGAGGCATTATACAATGCCATTATTTAAGAAAAATAAGTATTTTTTTTCTTAAATAATGTCATTGTATAATAGCAATAACCCACTTCTGGGTGTGGGTAATGCTGGATTTACCCATGGTTGTCTTTGTTTGGCCACTTGGGCTTCACCCTCATGACCAAACCACACCAACCATGGGTAAATCCAGCATTACCCACACCCAGGCATGGGTTATTGCTTAATTATACAACGACCCCCCCATTAATATTCCAAAACATGCACACTGATTGGTCAGTGTGCACGTTGTAAATCAGACTTATACTAATGGAAAAAGGTCCGGTCGCCTGGACTTTTTCCATTAGTATAAGTCTTTTTTTTTTTCTTACAGCAACGGAGAAAGCAAGATCTTTGTTGCTTTTTAGAAAGTGTCTTGCTATGTTAAAGAAGTTTAACATAGTGAGACAGCTTTAAAAAAAGCAACGGATCTTTCTCCTTTGTTTTTAAAGGAGTTTAACATAGTGAGACAGCTTTAAAAAAAGCAACGGATCTTTCTCCTTTGTTTTTTTTTAAAGCCGTCTCGCTATGTTAAACTCCTTTAACATAGCGAGACACTTTCTAAAAAGCAACGGAGGTCTTGCTTTCTCCGTTGCTTCCACCCACAGCTCTGATGTACTGCGTAAGCATGTGCACGCGCAGTACATCAGAACTGCCGCAGAATACCGGACAGCTAAGGAAGGGCAGCAAGGAGGCATTATACAATGCCATTATTTAAGAAAGCTAAGTATTTTTTTCTTAAATAATGTTATTGTATAATAGCAATAACCCCCTTCTGGGTGTGGGCAATGCTGGATTTACCCACGGTTGTCTTTGTTTGGCCACTCGGGCTTCGCCCTCGTGACCAAACCACGCAAGCCGTGAGTAAATCCAGCATTACCCACACCCAGGCATGGGTTATTGATTAAATGTTTTATGAAACTTCATGCTTAGTCAGAAATTTTACAATGTTTCAGTCATCAAGTTTGTTAGATACATTGAAGGCTTACTGTTTTTATGTAAGGGAAACTTCTCACAAGAAGAAATGTTTATAGAATAGTGAAATAGTAACGACTAGGTGACTGAATTCACAAGTAAAATAGAATGAGTAACAAATTTGTTAACTATTACAATGAAAAGTAAACTAGATGAGAAAAGTATTATTAGCATGTATAGAAAGGAAGTTACAGCTAATACTTTCTTTTCCCTTCACTTGCTTGAGGTAAAATTGTTTGAGCATCAGTAGCAAGCAAAAAAATAAAAGATGAACAGCATAATGTCAAATGATGTTTTCCATAGGAAATCATTGTTGGTGCAGTTCTAAATGTGCATCAGCAATGCTTCACTTGTTTTGAGAGATGTGTATATGTGTGTGTGTGTGTGTGTGTGTGTGTGTGTGTGTGTGTGTGTATATATATATATATATATATATATATATATATATATATAGGTTCATAGGTGTGTACTAGGCTAATGGCCCTGGGTTCTTTACAAGCCTAGCCCACAGAAGTGCCCTGACATCCTGCCACCGTTAGTTCCCGGTGCTTCTATCAAGCAGAGCCACTGGGGTGATCCCCAGGGTGAACTTTCTATTTCCCATCCACTCATCAAGATTTCTCTTGAAGAGGGCCAGTGAGGTGCTCTGCTTGACATGTATGGGAAGTCTATACCAAATCATGGGCAGTCTCTGGGTTATGAACCTGTCCCTCTAGCATGTTCTGTTGATTGTGGTAATGAGGTTGAGGTCTCTGGAGCATGTAGTGTGGAAGGATTGGGATTTCTTTAGATGTAGCATTTCTAACAGAGCTGGGTCAGACATGGCTTTTCTAAGTCAAGCAGATATCACCTCTTAGTAGATAATATGAGACAGAATAGCTGAAGTTTTTTGAGTCTGTCCATGAAGACATGCATTTAAGGCCTAGGATCCTCTTCATGAGGTACTTTTGTGGCCTTTCCAGCTGTTGCATGTGTCTAGTGAGGTACATACCAAATGGGGCATTATTCTCAATGACTGGCCTAATAAGGGAAGAGTAGAGAGAGAGATGATGACCTTTTTCTTCCTGGATGCAAAACCCTTGGTAATGAGATGTGCCACGTAGAAGGACTTTCTAACCACAGTGGCAATGTGGTGGTCGAAGGAGAGGTTGCTGTCAGCCTGTTTCCCCAGATCTCTTATAATACCTTCAGTGTTCAGTGGGCTCCCATCAATGTGGTAATTAGTGGGAACTGAGTTTTTCCCAAAGGGGATGATGATGCATTTTTTGAAATTAAGCTTAAGGCCATTGTTTCGACACCAGTCATTGGTCTCAGTGAGGCCCATCACTTGGGGAGTTAATAATGGCTCCCAGCTTGCAGTCATCTGCACACATGGTTAGCCAGAGTCCCTCCATGCTGGCCTGGGCTTCTGAGAAGTAGATGCCAAACAGGAGATGACCCAGGACTGATCCCTGTGGGACTCCACTCGTGACTGGTTGGCAGTCTGAATTGTAGTCCGCTACTTTCACACTATGGGTTCTATCTGTGAGCCAGTTTGCAATTCACCTAGTGATATAGGGGTTTATGCCTAGTCTGGAGAGCTTATCAATAATTCCTGAGTGGGGAATGGTATCAAAGGCCTTGGCTAAATTGAGGTAGGCTGTATGAACTGCCTTGCCCTCATCCACAGCTCTGGGGACTGACTCAAAGAAGTCAACCAGGTTGAGCAGGCATGATCTACCTTTCACAAAACCAAATTGCGTGGGATCTAGAGTTTGGAGATTAGCTATATCCTTGTTAATTAGGTCCATGATGATGTGCTCCATAGCCTTACATATCAGACTCATCAGGCTAATGAGGCAATAATTCCCAGGGTCTATAGTCACTTCCCCTTTATGGAGAGGGATGACTGTAGTAATGCACAATTCGGTAGGGACAAAGCCTGAGGTGAGGCTGTGAGTGAACAGGACACACAGATGTGGTGCCAGTTCACTTTGTAGTTCATGTAGAACACATTCAGGGATATTGTCATATCCGATGGAAGCTGTATTCTTGGCCTTGGACAATGCAGCTTTAACCTATGCTGCAGTAATGCTGGGTGCCTGGCATTCCTCCACTATTGTGATTGGTCCTTTAGTGAGGGAGAGAGGGGTAAAGTTGGCATTGAATCTGTCGGCCAGTATGTTGGCAATATCTGTTGACTCAGTATAGGCGGTACCATTGTGCAGTAACTCAGAGCAAACCTTGGTATTGCCGCGGAGATTCTTGATATAACTATAGAAGGCTATGTGGTTGTTTTCAGTGTCTGCTACAATTCTGCCTTCATAGCTGGTTTTAGAGGTTTTGATGAGGGATCTCAACTTTTTGTTGAGGCTAATACGGGAGTTTTTCCAGTCTTGGGACTTCACCTTTTTCTGCAACAGTGTCTTCCTTCTGTTATAGAGTTTATTAATGGCAGGGGACCACCAGATTGGCTTCCTTTTTTTGGAGGAGAGCGTCTTGGTTCTGTTGGGTATGGCTAGTTCCATGCATTTATGTACATGTTGATAGAGTGCATTGGTGTATGATTCGGCAGTCATGCATCGATTTTACATTGACATGGATGCCGTGCAGTTAGCCACCTCTGTTTTTAAGAGCCCAAAGTCAGCTTTGGAGAAGTTTGTCAGGGTGGTTACCTTTGCGGGGGGTGTGGGTGAGATGTGGATTTCTATGGTGATTAGTTTGTGCTCGGATCTACCCAGGGAGGAATTGACTATTGGTGTAGAGCAATGGTTGCCCATGTTAGTAATAACCAGGTCAAGGATGTTGCTTCCTCTAGTGGAGGTAAGAATGAGCTGGTCCAGGGCATTGGAATTGATGAATTCCAGGAAGCGTTGGGCCAGTGTATTGGTGCATGACTAGTTTTCCCAGTTGATGGAGGAGGAGGAATAGTTGAAGTCACCTAGTATGACAGTATTGGGTTGGACCCTAATAGTTTCCAGGGTGCTTAGGAACGTGGAGTGAGAGTCTTGGGACATGGTTGGGGACCTATAGCAGGCTATGACCTGAATAAGCATCTTACCCAATGTTAGCTGTACCTGAAGTATCTTGGATGCATTATGCTGGGCTACTACTCTGGAGGTGTGTATATCCTTTATGAATATGGAGACACCACCACCTTTGAAGCTTTGGTCAATGTTCTGGGACTGAAAGGTGTGGAATAAGTTATAGCCTGGTAGCGCAGGGGGTGCTTTCTGCTGCTTTAAACCAGGTCTCTGTTACAGCACAAATGTCAATGTTCTTCATTTTGAGTAGTGATTCGAGCAAGTGCATCTTGAGATTTAGACTTCTAGCATTGAGCAGCATGACCCTCAGATTGCATTTATTTATAGCTGTTATGGTGGTAATTTGATCTTTGAAACATTGCCTAAAAAAGGCACTATAGGGGTGGCGAGAGCCTTAGCCAGTATCCTGAAACCCAGGGGTGACAGATGCAGGCCATCTCTGGCAAAGCATTGAGGTCTGCCAATCATGTCATCCCAAGCAGACAGATACTGGATCCCCTTAGAATGACACCAGAAACTTAGCCAGTTGTCAAAGTCAATCATTTTCTGCTTGTACTGCGGTATCATTCTGGGCAACTGTAGGATGCTACTCAGGACTAGGGTCATACCTGCCTGGGCCACATAATCCAAGAGCTCCTCCATGTCTCTTTTCATGTAGTCTAGGGAGGTGTGTCTCAGGTCATTCACACACACATAGACAGTGACAGAGTCATACTTGTACTTGTGGAGTGACTTGAGTGCATGTGTTATATGTCAGATTCTGGCACCTGATAGACAGCTGACTGTCACCTTCTCCTTATTCAACCTAGTAAGTGGGACATCAGTGTGCCTCACTATCGAGTCACCTATGATTAGTGTATTGGGCAAGTTGTTTTGCCTTAGGGGCTTAGGTTGAGGGGCACACTGTGTAGGTGAGCTATGTGTCTTGTGGCTTGTGCTGTGTTGTGGTGGTTGAGTGCATTTCTGCTTTGGAGGTCTCTGCTGTTTGGGTAGTTTACTACTGAGAGTCTGAGCAAAGGTGGGTGTGTGGTTTATGTGAGACGTGTGATGGTGGGTGCTCTGGAGGGCTATGTGTTGCATGTGGTGTGGTGCAGGTGTTGACCTTCTCCTCTTGACCAGCTACTCCGGTCTTGATGTGAGAGTGCATGGCTTCCAGTTTGGATAAATAAGTGCATCTCTCACAAGTCTGTGTGTTGGGAGGTAAGAGGAGAGGGTTGTCTGTGTACATGAGGCAGTTGCTACACTGCCTCAGAATGCTCAAATTCACCAGATTAATAGGAGGAAGCACAGGGAACTGACCTTTAGACATGCCAGGAGGGTTGGTCATTATTACTAAGTACTGGAGCTGTTTCCTCATATATTCCTTTTACAGGAAAAATGTCATTCAAGGTGTCTGAGTCTGTACAGAGCACTACAACACTTAAGGGGAAACTAATACATTGACCCTGAAAATTTAAGGATGAGGTATTTAGGCAGATATCCCTGAAGTTAGAAAGAAATCAAGCAATACTTACTGAAAATAAAGACTTAGCTTGCCAAGAATGATGAAAAAAGGGGTGTCACATGAATGGCTGGCTACTGCCTGGCTACTACTAATGCTGGTCTCAGCACAGCTTCACTCTGTTGGGATACAATACTCGTTTGCTTCTTCTCTCACCAGAAGCAAAATGTTAGCACCAATCCCAAGGAGAGAAGCAGGCCATAGCCTGTTTAGTGATCCACAGTCTTGTCCCAGATGATGCAAGGGTCTGCAGGCTTGTAGCCTTTTTCTGGTAGATCCCTCGAACAGCAACCAGACAAATCAGGTACATTAAGCACAGATGCTCACTCTTCAACCAGAAAGAGTCAGGAATCAATGCACTCTGCTTCTACTCTCACCAGGATCAGAATATAAGCACATATTCCAAGCTGTCACCTATAAAGCAGTTACTAAGCTTTCTGATGATTAGCAGTCTCCAGGAAATAATGTAACTGCACTCCTTTTTCACCAGGAGAAAACAGAAGCACTAATCCCAAGATGACTGATGAGAGGCAGAATGTGAGCTCTCCAATAACTGGTGGTCTTGCAATAGATGCTTAAAGGTAAGATGAAAAAAAATGGTTTATTCTAAACACTGCAGTGTGGACTAGGGAGTTAGATGTGAAAGTAGGTAACTTAAGTTTTGCCCGTCTAAAAACTAAAGTTTTAATGGAGAGTCACTATTTTTAAAACAGCAAGATAGATTGAAAGGGGGTGGTCACTTTTGTATTCTGGTACTATGGAATACAGTTTTTGACAGTTTGGATCATGTACTGAAGAAGGCTTGTATAGCCAAAACTGGTTTGCTTATTTATGGCACTTTTGTGCTGACTTTATTTATGGCATTTAGGTGCTGATTTGGGGGTAGTTTATACCCTTTATTTTGTATTAATTTTTGTTATTTATAGTAAATTATTTTTGGGCAGCCTCCACTGGTGCTGGCTCTTTATTTCGTATACAGTAAGATGGCCAATAAATGTAAATAGTTGAAGGGGAGTGATTTCACAAAATTATAATTTTATGCTTACTCACACCAGCCAGTAAAAGCAGAGAGGAAATGAGATATATGGCCAAATTAACATAAGGGACAGGCAACTAGAAAGACAGTGGCGTTTAAGAACACAACATTAACCGGGTGGGGAAGTGGGAAAAATTTCTGTCTGACTCACAAGAGACAGAGCCGTGGTCTCTTTTCAAGTTTTAATATGCAGTTAAAAGCAGAATACAAGTAAAACACAGTGTAAAGAAAACAAATTACAGTATGCAAAATAGAAAAAGGCAATAAGTAATACAAAATGCAACAAATAAAAAGCAAACTAACTTTACCACTTCCACTAAGGCATCTGAGCTCCCTCACAGCAAATATATATGTGTGTGTGTGTGTGTGTGTGTGTGTGTGTGTGTGTGTGTGTGTGTGTGTGTGTGTGTGTGTGTGTGTGTGTTTATATATATATATATATATATATATATATATATATATATATATATATATATATATATATATATCTATATATATATATATATATATATATATATATATATATATATAAGTTTGGGTTTATGGGGGCTTGGCAACCTGCAAAAAACAACTAAAAATGTTTTTTTTCACCCTTTTGAATTTTAAGCATTTCTTTCATCTTTCCAGCATGTTAATTTTCAGGAAGTTGGTGTTTCATAGTAGAACCATACATTTCTGCATATAAAAAGTACACACCCACTCTACCTGGTATGTCATTACCTATAGGTGAATTTATAAGATTGAGGAAAATACTACATTGACTATTAATTAGTCAAGAATTTTGAAGGAAATAAACAAGGTAATGGAAAGATGCTCATATTGGGAGATGTGATGGTAATAAAAAGATAGGTATGGGATCTTACAGGGACTTGCCATTAGAAATAAAAAAGAGCAATAAAGCAATGAAGAGACAACTAAGGATAAGAAGAGTTACTGCATGATAAAATATACAATTTTCAGAAGATTTTGTAGAGGAATAAAGAAAATGTGCATGTTTTACAAATGGACACTGGTGTGTGAGACACTTTCTCAAATGTCCTCTCTTTTCCTATAAAAGAATATCAAATACAGTAGAACTGTTGTCTTTTAAAGTACCTTTGATCCAACTACCAAATGTATCAGCAGGAATGCATACATATGTGTTTGTTTTGGAAGTAACAGAGGTGAAAATTAATTATAAAAGATTGACTTTGAGGAAATAACTTTACTTGTCAAAATCAAAGGCTTATGTAATAAGATGTGATTACAGAATTCCAAAATGGTATATGGGGCTAAAGTAAGAATATAATAATATAAAAATGAGTTTAAAAAGAATTAATCAATTAAATCCAACAGCAAAACATGCATTATAAAAATCATGATGAAATGTTTAGTGGCTACAAATTTTATTTAATAATTGGCATACCCTGTTTTCCAAGACTGGGAGATAAATTGTTAGAATTAGGTAAAAGGAAGTTGGTTTATTCTTATGAGCAAGATGGGTGAATTTTGATATTTGCTGTTACTATCTAATATCTGATTAACTAACTAATTTAAAATGATAATTTGTGGTTATGTATTCAATGGCACTAATAGGAACCTCAGGTTCTTTTGGGGGTATATATTTACTGTCTCTAGACCGTGATCAAATTTTTGAGTGTGGAATTGTAAAAGTACTTTCCTTTTAAGAGAATAATGATCTAATTAATTGATTACCATTGACAGGAAAGCAAGTATTATGTATGGTATTTCAAATAGAAGAAAAAAATCCAGTAATTCCCCAATTTTATTTCTGAAGTGTTAGGAAGAAATAAACAACTTTTCTTTTTCCAGCAGTGTCTGTTATGTGTTTTAAGCCTCATCATTTATTTTTTATCCAAATCAGGTACAAAAGATGCCAGAAACACTAACTCATCTTGGGCCACCTGGATCAAATTCAGATCTTTATTCCTGTATAGAAGCAGAGCTGCCAACATACAAATAAATATTTATGCTATACCTGTGATAAATGCTTCTAGAAAAGTGCAAACAACTCAGTACTAAGGTTGTATTAAAGCTAAAGAGAATGAAAAATGTAAGTGATATTAAAATCAATTACTGCTGGATAAATTGTCAAACTACATTGTAAAGAAAGATAATTCTCATCTGCATTCATACATTCACAATTCCATACTAAACTTACAGGCAGTGAGATAATCATGAAGCCCAGCTATCCCACCCAGTTGCAGTGTTAAATGAATACTGTTGCCCATTAAACCGATTCCCATGTATACCCCTTGTGAAAGACTGCCATCACTCATGCAGTCCTACAGAATGGATGTAAAGGTTGTGAGGGGAGTAATTCCACTAATATATATAAAGGGAACCTATTCCAAAGTCAGAGATTCATTGGTTTAGGTACTCATCACAACACATGGTATTGATAAAGTAGATAGCTATGCATTAAACTTTGCAGAAAATGCAGCACCTACAGGATCTAAATAAAGAGATCAAAGTAGTTAAGCTTTTTTTTAGTATCAGAGGTAAGCCAGTGTTTTTTGCAGATAAAGCTAAAGGAAGCAACATCCAAACTGAATATATTTAACAGAACACTGGGAAGGATAGGTTCATTTCATTCCTATTAAGTATTTATCAGCACTGTAGGTACGATGGAAAGCTGTTGAATATGAATTTTCTATTATTTTATGCATTTGGCAATCAGATAAGTCTATTTGATCCATGTGTCCTTTTTTAGGGGCAACCTGGGAGCATTGTCTGGTTAACTTTCTTCAAGGTACACAGCAGGCCAGTGGAGGTGGAAAGAATAAGACCTTGTGTGGTTACCAGAAGTAGCTCACTGACAGTTCAGATACTGCGCCCTCTGAGCTAACTGCCAGAAGTAGCTCACTGACAGTTCAGATACTGTGCCCTCTAAGCTAACTGACAGACATACATTGAAGGCTTTAAAAGTGCTGTAAATACTGTAAATATAACTGATGATAGCTTATTGTATGAACAGTGGCACAACAGACTGGTATCTGATATGCAGTAACTACTAAATAGATTGAGAAAACATAATCTCAATTTATATATGAACAATGTGAAATAAGAGTGGAAAGACTGAAAGACATAGGTCATATTCCAGTGTTAGAGGATCTAAGACTTGATCCAAAGAAAATCCAAGAAATTTTGCAATTACCAATACCACAACACAAATAGGCCTTTCACAGTTTTCTAGGAATTATGCACTATTTTGGAAGGCCTGTCTAAGATAACTATGCCTCTAAGAAAGCTGTTAGGACAACATGCAGCTTGTGAATGGACCTGTGAACTAGAAAAATAACAACTTTCACAATACTCACAAAACTAGTAACAGGTGCTATAACATTAAAATACCATGATATGAATAAACCATTTCTTTAAACCAGTTCTGTTGCTAGTAGATGCTAGTCAGAATGGTATAGGAGCTATGATCTGACATGAAAACAGACCAGCTGCACATGGGACAATAGCATTGTCAGATGTACAAATTAGATATGCAAAATAGCAGATAAAGTGTTACCAGTAGTATATGAATATGAGAAATTTTAAGAAAATGTCTATGTAAAAAGTTCAGATGGAAACAGACCACAAACCCTTAGAAAGCATATTCAAAAAGTCTTTGTATAAATCATCTCTCAGAATGCAGTGTATGTTACTTGGCCAACAACTGTATGATCTAAAGTACAATCCACCCAAGCAAAAACACGGAAATAAGTGTAAAAGATAAGAGTAGCAGAGAATATTTATCAAGGAAGTATGAAGTACTTCTGAAAGAAGAACAAATGATCCTCTGCATGATTATGCAGTTACTTGTGACTAAAGAAAAAGGAAGTGTCTCAAAAATGCAATAATACTAACTTCAGAATGCTGCTATTGAAATATGGGATCTACTATGTTACTCTGAAATTTATAATTTCAAAAGAAAATGGTTTGTACCTTTCTGAAAAAAAAATCTGTTACCTCAAATACCAGGACCAACAGAAACAAAGTTCAACAAACACAGAACAAAAGTCAATTTAAACTAATAAAAAGGAAATGATCATTTCCTTTCAATCACTAACAAGTGAACGAAAATGAGCAATCACATAAAACAATACAGTAAAACAGAAATACTATTTATATTTATATATTTAAAATCTCTTCAAAAGAATTTGACAGAACTGTTAAAAACAATTAAAGAGACAATTTACTGTATACTCCCTATACTTTTGTGTATTTTTAAATATAATGTTGTGTATTTTTAATAATTTAAAGGCAATGCAATAACATAATAGTTCACCAGTATAGATGTTTAAAGGCTCGATACTATGTGAACATGTTACTTTTCCATATTTATGCTAAGAAGTGTTGACAAGGGTGGCAAAGGTAGGTCTATAGAGATAGAGAAGGATGTGTTATCTTAAATAACTTTTGTATTTCAGCACAGCTAAGATGTTACATGCTTCATTAAGTCCTGGATAGGAAAAAGCATTGAGGCGTAGCTGCCATTCTAATTCTTTAATCTCAAGAAGAAGAGGTTGTGGGCCACCTCTTATACCTACATTTACACAATCAATACCAATATAGGAGAAACTATGTCCCATATGCAGATTTAGTATTGCAAGTTATTTATAGTTAATGTTGTATTTATTACCATTAACAAAAATCTGTGGAGTCTTCCCTGGATTGAAGTAATTCTTTCAAGTTGTTACCTCTTAAAAAAAAAAAAGGTTGTAAACCCAGGTTTTTTCAATTAACTGAGAATTTCAAAAAAAAAAAAATTTTTCTTGATGATTGGCCTTTCAGTTTGATGTCTAAATAATCAATTTCTCTAGTAGAAAAATGATGAGTAAATTTTAGAAAGTAGAGAAGAGCATTTCATGTATGTTGTTTGGTAGCCTTGCTGTTCATCATCATCGAAGAGGATGAATACATCATCCAAATCTGATAGAACTTAGAAAGGTGGTATTGTTCAAAAGGTATGTGTTCTCCAGTGTGCAACTACTAAATTTGCTACCTGATGTGGAATAGATGTGTACAAATCAACAACATCTATTGTTAAAAATGAGATGTGTACAAATCACAACAATCTATTGTTAAAATTGAGGACATATCAAAGGGATCTTATCCATAGATTGGAGGAAAGACCATGAGTCTTTACATATCTGAGGGATGAGTTTGAGGTACAATGATATGGTCAACTACCCTGGCACAAGGGTGGGTGATTGAGTTCCTTCCATCAATCAAAGTTTGGGATCCCAAACATAATTGGGATCCTTATAAACAGGTCTCTAAAATAATTCTATTATGTTGTCCAAACATCTCATTTAAAGAAGATGATTCATATCAGGACTCTAAGCATCCTGGAGTTGTAATCTTCTTTATTGAAGATGACAAGCCCCCACCCTTTGGTTTGATAACTCTAATAGGCATGTTTTCAGACCATTTCTTTGTTCGATGTTACTCCCATTATCAAACCATTTAAGGTTTTCAAAGAGTTGCCTTAAGTCTAGTTCACAGGCACATTCAAACATATGGAGAGAGGTTAAAGACACTTCTCATTTTAAAGGTAGGTTTATCATTAGTCAAACATTTCAAGTCAGTGAGAACTTTAGCGAGGTGCACACTTTGATCAGGAACAAAGGATAAACCAAAGGCTAACAAGTCAATCAAGTCTCTATCAATATACATAGTTGAAAAATTATAGACTTTGAAGTCATGGATGTTACAATAGATCCATCGTCAAAGTCTATTTGACTTTGTTCTTGTTGTTCTGCCTCTGGTAATATTTCCGTCCTAAAAAAGGCTCTTGTGCCCTCTGTAATTAGGGTTCCCTTTCCCTTTATTATAAATCTCTCTCGATCCTGTTCTTTTCTCGGTTCCTGAGCCACGACTGTCATCCATAAAATCAGGGTCGTAAGAAGTCACGCCAGGGGGTCATCATGTGACTCATCTCTCAGGTTGTGGGTTGTTCCTGTTCAAAGATTTCTGTAAGTTAGGATATACCAAGTACTAGAGTAAGCTTGCCTATCTCTGATTAATTTCTTGTTTTTATTAGATTTAAACTTAACCAGCAAAGCGTCTATACTTTGAAAGGTTCGGTTATAATCATATTTATACCTATCAAAGCTAGAATCACTTTTAATTTTATCATCAAGGTCGCTTGTCTCCACCAATAAAGTGTCTATTTGTCTTAGATAAATCATTGATGAACATAGTATCCTGAAACAGACCCCTTAGGGATATTTTTCTTTAATGCATTGTCTGAAGTAGGAAACTTCCAATTGAAGTTTCCTTATTTTTAACATTTTGTCATCCAACATTTTGAGATAGTTGATAATACTATCATTAGCATTACCTGTAGAGTTTCTTGGCACACAATAAGCCGGGATTGCTATCCGGCCGCGCCCGCCAACAGCATAGCTATATTGCTCTGGCACTACATTCCTATCTATCAAACCGAATGCTGTTGGTGCTCATCTCTAGCCTTTCACTGTTGGAATTTTCTCCAAGTCCTGTAAGGCCCCTGGCCTATTAGAGCTACTGGGTTCCATAAGTGTGGATGGGTTAGCAGCGTTAAACCCAGGCAGGTTTAAGTTTAAATTCTGCAGCTGGTGTTGTTTTTTTTTTTTCTTCTGTCAAGTCGTTGTTCCAGAGCGCCCAAACGCTGTTGTTAACAAAAGAATGAGGGAGTCCATGCTTGGGTCTTCATTAGTGGAGTGGAACCTAAGAGAGCCAAAAGCTGAAAAATACAAAAGTTATTTAAGATAACACATCCTTCTCTATCTCTATAGACCTACCTTTGCCACCCTTGTCAACACTTCTTAGCATAAATATGGAAAAGTAACATGTTCACATAGTATCGAGCCTTTAAACATCTATACTGGTGAACTATTATGTTATTTGCATTGCCTTTAAATTATTAAAAATACACAACATTATATTTAAAAATACACAAAAGTATAGGGATGTTGATGTTCTGGTTATCCAATAAGAGTGGATTTGAGTATACAGTAAATTGTCTCTTTAATTGTTTTTTAACAGTTCTGTCAAATTCTTTTGAAGAGATTTTTTAGTAAAAAAGTTTATTATAAACTTATTGTTTTAATATGTGTTTCAACTAAACTTGCTTCCACTGATATAAATATAAATAGTATTTCTGTTTTACTGTATTGTTTTATGTGATTGTTTATTAGTTTAAATTGACTTTTGTTCTGTGTTTTAACTGTCTGATGAAGCTTCAGTACTTGTCTTTGCTTTTAGCAACTAGTTGAACTTTGTTTTGTTACATCCTCGTGTTGACTGGTTGGTCCTGGTGCCGTATGCTCTTTGTTTTTTATTAGTTTGTTTATTTTCCGGTTACCTCAAATACATATAAGTCCTAAATGTATGTATTCAAGGAAAACAGAAAATTCAAGCAAATTTCTAAAAGTTAAATATGTGTTTTACAGTGGGATAAGCCACACATGCCCCTCCCACTCATTTTGTTTATAAATTCTCATCCCAACTGGAAAGGGGGCTGATTATTCTTACAATATGAAAAAATGATTCCTCTTCTTTCACAGACTATCAGCCTTGGAATACCATTCAAGTTTGTTCTTTATTCCTTACCAAATTGCTACATTAGTGTGAGAAAGGAATACAAATTCAAGCAAACATAGATTGCATAAATGCAAAAAGAGCAATTAGGGTCATTAGGAAGGGAGGAAATTTGGTCTTTTTTTCTTTCAGATAAGAAAACATTTTGTTAAAGGCTTAATTTTAAAGTGGATAAAATAATTATCCACAATAAGCTAAGAAAACAAATGCATGAGAGAAAGAAAAACAAATATTAGGCAAAGAATTTTGACTTACACAGAAAAGTAGTGCAGTTGTGTTATCTGCAATGCATACCACAAAACTAATCTTAAGGAAGACATGTTAGCATACCCATTTCCAGATCATCATTGGAGTACTGTATAGTTAGATTTTTCCAGTTAAGAGAAGCTCACATATGGAAATAATCAAACTGACAGACACAGCAAATACATGTGTGATTAATGCATTAAAATCTATATTCTTAAGACAGAAGATATTGCTAGTCTTCTATTTGATAATTTTCTGCAATAAACATCATGAATTCAGAAAATTTGGAATCAGCAGGAGTTGCAGTGCATTATGACAAGTGAAAAAATTCATAAACCTGTCAGATAGCTATCCAAATGTATGGCCAAAATCAAAATACCAAAACCAAATATAAAAAAAAAAAAAACAGGACCAGACTTCTGTGGTATAAACCAATAAAATGAATTTTTAATAAAAAACAAACAATTTCATGAGTGCTTTCATCTCCCAATGAGACTTCATCAGATAAATACATTTCACAGTACATGTTCTTTTATACCATAATGTTAAAACATTAACTCATCTGCATCCAATCAAAGTAGATTACGTCTCATCCAATTCTAAGAGCAATTTTTATCTCATCCATTTTTAAAGGCATCCTCACCTAATTTCAACTTAAAATGTCAGCTTTTTCCTTTAAAATAGGTCCTATGAGCTCCTGATCATTCAGTGTGTTTTTTATTAAAAATTTGTTTTATTGGTTTATACTACAGAAGTCCGGTTCTGTTTTTTATATTTGGTTTTAGCTATCCAAACAGCGATTACAATAAATATGCAGACTGTCAACTTACTGTTTTGTCATATATGGATACTCTGGTGAAGGAGCTCATTTCTGTCATAGTCATAACTGTTAATAGTGTTAAGGTTGAAAAGCAGATTAGTGACTTCAGTTATATTACTGAAGCATGAAAACCAACATAAAGTAAATAACACTGTAGAAAAAAAAAACATAGGCAGAAAAACTGTTGTAACAGAGAGTGCAGAAGAAAACCAGATTACAAGTTGATGGCAAAGTACGAATTGCCTTAGGGAAGTACACAACTTGAAGCTGAAGTTGTTGTTCATGAAGCAGTTGAACTAAGATCTTTTCTAGGTTGATGAGAAGGTGGAAAACTGTATAAGAGAAATTAGAGACATCTGAATAAGGCAAATATGTCAAAGCCAGTCGTACAAAAGAAGAGCAGCCAGAAGTAAGACAGTCAGTCCTATTGGAAGAAAATAGAGACTGTGAGAATAGTTCCAGAGGTAGACTCCAAAAAGTTGTATCACTAAGTGAAGCTATAGTTTAGGAAGAGCTCTCCTCAAAAGGCAAAGCATCCAGTCTAAAAAGTCCTGTTAAATAGGCACAAAAGACACATGAAGAAGCCAGACAAGTATACAAATGATCCCAGAACTAAAAGTGAATCAAAGGACTGAAAGATTTAATACTGAAAATGTCTTGAGAATATATGAAGATTCAGTTTGAAATGAGATTTATAGTGCATAGTTAAGGTTAGTTTTTAAAATGATTAAGGTAATTATAAAGATATATGGATATCTATATCTTCTTCTTTTCCTTTTGTCTTTTCCCATTAGGGGTCACCACAGCAGAATAATGGTCCACAGAATATCTAATCTATACTTGCATATATGTAAATATATATATATATATATATATATATATATATATATATATATATATATATATAAATGCCTATTTTATATATATATATATATATGTGTGTGTGTGTGTGTGTGTGTGTGTATTATATATGTTATACACAGACACACATGTACATATGCATATATAACATATAAGAGCCATAAGGCTCTAATACTAATAAACTAATCACATGAAGTTGCACATCATTTTATACACTTCCTGTCTAAGTCTGACTCTCAGAACAGTGGTTGTAAGTCTGAGAAGGAGGTTGAATGTAAGCCCCTGAATGGAGCATGACTTGTATATAAGGCATTGGAGGGAGCTTTTTTGGAGGGACGAAAGCATTTATGAATGTACAGCATTTATTGTCTCAATAAACTTTTTTTATATACCTTGTGGAGAGTTGGACTGCTTTGTGTAGTTTTCTCAGTGTTTGGATTAATAACAAATTATGTTCATAACAGAAATTCAAAATATTGCAAGGTCAGTAAATCAACTCTACAAACATCAGAGAAATATTAAAATACATCATTTCTACTGCAGCATCCAGCCTTAAGGCACTACCACAACAGTTCTGATCTTTAAATATATTACCTCCAAAGTCAAGATAACACAGAACAAATGGAAAACTCTTTTAATAAAAGCTGCCCTCTTCCCTTTATTTTCAGTATCCTCACTCCTGAGTCAGCATCCACTGTAATGGGTTATATTGCCATTCTAACACAATTAGCATTATAATCCTGAAATGAAGGATACCCAGCATTTCACGTGCTAATAAAACAGTGTACAAAAAATGCAGTCTTCCTTGATAAATGTTTTAAACATGAATCTGGTCTTCTCTTTCTTTCTTAAGGCCATTTATTACTTCATTGGCTTATTTTCCAGATGCCCTAAGAGACAGGAGTATCCAGTAATCTGCTTTTCACATCTTCATTGTATGTTTCGGTCTTGAGTCAGGAATGTATTTTTTAAATCAAAAATTGACAAAGTTGACATGGCATATGTATCTGTGGCTTCACAAGTATGTTTCATTGAATGTACTTCAAGTTGATCTGCTATAGCAGTGAGTTTCATGTCAGTTAATTTCTGTTGAGTTTTTCTTTTTTACCTACTTCAGTCTTCAACTTTGAGAACTTATTAGATGGACCAAGCAGCACCCTTACAGGAAGATTGCTTGAGATATATGTTCTATTTCCATACACATCCAACACTCTAGTTTTTCCATCAAACAATAGCATACCCAGGAAAACATGTTTTCTGAACTGAGAAGCAGACATAAGAGGCTGTGGTAGAATTTGTTTTATGATGATTGTAAGGCTCTTGCTTCAATAACAGCAAATCTTGTTAACTTTTGGGAACTCTGGGTTGAGTATAAGGTGGTTGGCTGCTAGCATTGAAAACATCCTGAATAGTATGAAATAAAGGAAGAAAGACCCATTTAGATTTTTGTAATTTCAATATTTTCATGTATCTCTTGGAGGAGAAGAAAGGTAACCTGTAAACCAGCTGATATATTTCCCATGTTGGTAATAGTCTCTTGAGAAAATTTCCTTCTGGGGATAATCAGAGGACAGATGATTCATGTCACTGTTGTCTGAATCAAAGTAAGATGGAGTGTCTGTTTGCTCTTCATAAAATTCTTCTTACTTCTCAGAAAACATAGGTATTTCTCTTCTGCTTTTACCAAATTATCAAACCAAGCTTCCAATTTTACCTTTGTTGGTGCAAGCGAAAGTCTCTATGTTTCTAAGTAAAACATACACCTGCATTTGTCCAGTGAGGTGACTGACACAGGTCCATGCTTTTGCTTAGCAGTTACTAGAATTATATTAAAGTAAACCCAATATGCAGTCTGCAGTCAAGCTGAAGTGAAAAGAGAAGTGCAGAGTTAAAAGTAAGTTCAGGAGTTGAAATAACCTGTGTTTATTTATGAGGTGTTGGCCCCTCAGCAGTAACACATTCCTGATCTAGGATCTTGTGAACCCAAAGAATTATCTTTGTACTCCCTGTCACCATGACCAATATACATGTTATTTTGGCTTTCTGGGAGAGAAGTGCCAGGGCCAGTAACTGTGCTGGAGGTACTTTAGAAACTGGACTGTAATCCCTGGAGTTCAGAGCCAACATAGATGATGTATCCTCATTTGTGAAGCTTCTGGATGACTAAACTTTGTTTTTACTTGAACTTATGGCTTCCTCCAGCATTTTGTTTTACTTTTTTGAAATTTTTTAGCTCCTTAGATGTCTCAGATTTCTCCTTGCTTTCTTGGTCATTTCCTCTGTCTCAAAATCTGTCTAAGGTTGATCTTTTTTGCTTGTTAATTTCATTTTTAGACCACTCCTCTAGGATCTTTAAGTACTACATAGTAAACTTTAGCTCTACATTTTCTTAACTTGGAAGACTTATTTAATTTTATACAAATCCTGCTGATTTCAATAAACTGATGAAGCCCTGACAAGAAGCAATAAGTGAGGTAATCTTTGGGAAAAGTTTGCCTACACAAATATACTTACTCATTGATGTAGGTGGAGAAGACATAACATTTCTTCATGTGACAAAGTTTTAAAATGACCTTGTTTAAAGAAAGTCATTGTTCTTTGAAAAAAAATAGATTATCCTAGTATATCTGAAGTAATATGCAGTGAATTGTTTTTCAGTGCTGATGTTACCAGAATTCTGTTGACTGATCAAGAGCAGTTTTGCTGAAGATAAAATCTCTGAGGGAAGTTTACTGAAACTACTTTAATTGATAATAGAGTTTTCATCTTCCTCTATTTTTATTTATCCATGAAGTTTATATATATAAAGCCAGGAGGCATAGGGGATGTGAGGAGCTGGTCCTGTGCAAAAAAAAAAAAATCCTTGGAGGTTCACTGAAAATATTTTAACTGATTTTTTTTCCAGTTTTCTTCTTTTACCCAAATTGCTTTTGATGGATTAACATGTATCAAAAGGATCTTAGTAATCTATAGCAGCAAGAATAACCAAAATGGAAGGGGGCAAATTTCAGTCTTACATTGGAGTTTTGTGCTACCTTCATAACATGCTTCACAGATATGAGACCGGTGTTGTCCTTGCAGGAAAATGGACATGTGAAAATTACACATGGGTCTTGGTTATCAGAAGATTTGCAGACCTGAGTGTTATGATTTATTTTTACAGTGACCCTAAATCATAAAAAAGATATATGTTTACAAAATGAGTTTGCTCCATCAGCGTAATGTGCACATTGTGTGCATATGTACTTTAAAACTGTTTTTATTTATTTTTTGCAACTGTGATATAACTTTATAGCTTTATAACTTTATTTTTGTACATTTACTCCTTTCTGGACATTATATACCTTTGTGCTTTCTGAGACACAAGAGCATTTCCTTCACTTACAGGTACTTGCAATGTAATAGCAGGAGGATTTAATTATTAGAGCATTTCTGAAGTCCCTGGCCCTTGCAATATGTGACAGACACAAATGTAATTAAATAAACTGGGGTATGGTGACTAAAGTATAATTAGCAACTAAATAAAATACAGCAAATGTGTTAACAGATGTTATAAAATGTCAGCAATGGCAAATTGTGGCTTCATTAAAAATAATTGGATGTCTAAAATGAACTTGATAGCTCAGGCCTTCAGATGGCACACAACTTTAAACAAATGTAAATACATGTTTAACTATAAATGCAGCTACTTCATCTATGTAGATGATCACAGTACAGTAAAAAGGCAGGACCCAATAATCAGCAATGTTATACTATTGCATTACTCTTTTGTATATCCTTGAGTTCTAAATGTTTTACTATTTGTGTTATTCAATGGCTGGATGTGGTAACAATTATTTTTCAGTTCTCTGATTAAGCATTTAAGCATGTGCCTTAATTAGAACTACATTTATGTGTAAGATCTGTACATTCCCTTTCTCCTAACTTTACACTTCAATTCGCAAGTGACAGCTTATATAAAGACCACAGACAGAAATCTATTGCATTGCTGTTGTTTAATTATTTTGATTGGTTTATAATGCATTAATGCACTAAATGCCAGACCTTTTTAGCAAGATATAAATATAAATAGATACACTGTGTATGTGTGTGTATGTGCATTTGTCTGTTTCTGTGTGTGTGTGTGTGTGTGTGTGTGTGTGTGTGTGTGTGTGTGTGTGTGTGTGTGTGTGTGTGTGTGTGTGTGTTAGCATGACTGCCTATGTGTGGGCATAGGTATGTATAAATATATTTATGCATGCACACATACACACACACACACACACACACACACACACACACACACACACACACACACACACACACACACACACACACACACACACACACAGAGATGTACATATAGTAAATGTATGACGAACTGAGTAATAACATATTAATTGACCTGTGGTTTATGTAGCTCTTTTATTATATTTCTTTTATTGTTTTCCATTTCTCTTCTTTCTCTTAAATCAAGTTTATTAATGGGTTTAGACCGCCAGTACAAATTAAATCAATTTTTGGAGCAATCTGCGGTGGTGCAACGGTAGCGTTGTTGCCTCACAGTAAGAGGTTCTCCTGTTTGATTCTCGGCTGGAGTGTGGGGAGTGCCTTCTGTGTGGAGTCTGCATGTCCTCCCCATGGTTGGGTGGACTTTCGAAAGACATGTGGAAACGAGCATACCTTCGTTGAAGGTTGAATGTTGAGCTAGCACTTCAGCATTCGTGAAAATCTACTGCCACTCATTAGCAAACCGGAGTTCTGCTGTGGCAACCCATAAATGGGAAAAGACAAACAACATTAATGCCTTTTTGACAAAAAACAAGTTTGAAATGCCATATACACCTAAATTAAAAATATTTTCTTTATAAATTACTTCATGCAAGGTCATTTTTCTAGTACTCATAGTATTCCAGAGTCAGTCTCCTTGTTTCCAATATAGCTTGGTACGTATTGGTAAGGTGAATATCAAGAAGCTGTTCTGCAATTATTTTATCTACTGAAACTATTCTTCTCAAATGTAATTCACATCCCTGCATGACATATTAATATTTTTGCTGCATCCCTTCATTTCTTCTGTATAATACGATAGTCCCAGAAAACACATCTATAAGACCAAATATATCTATTTTTTTAATTACAATACCACTAAAGTCTTAATGATCCAAAGAAAAAGTATTTAACACTTGCCTATAAAAATGCATTTTGATAGCAACAAGATGCATCTTTATTAATGTGTGTATCACTTATTAAGTTCAACTTGTCCTTAAAATTTGTATCTGAACTAAATATTTTGTTCCACTGCTCCATTATTTTATTGGGAGAGGTTTTCTTTTCTTGTAATTTTTTAAATAAACAGAATAATAAATTTCCTCTTGTTAGTCATTTGGGCTATTTATTCCTGCTTTGTCTGCATTCATCTCAGTGCTACTGGAGTAAATATTATATAATAACTAAATATGATTTACTTTCTAGCTATACTTAGTTGTGCTAGGTAATTAGATTCAGATGAATAATACACTGATTTATTGAAGTTTTACCTACTGTATGACTGTCATGTAAAGTAAAAATTGTTTCACATCAGCAGTTTGCTTTTTTTTTTGACAAAAAGCTTTCTGACAGAATATAACCCAGAAATATGTATAACGGTATCATGACCTGCAATGTTCTCTATATAAAACATCAAGTATTACTGTTACAAGTGGTCTATTAGTTCAAGGATTATATACTTTTTCTCATATACAAATTGACATCTGTGAATTATTCTCTTGAAATTACTCTCAGTCAGCAAGGTTTACAAAAGTCTGAGTCACTGTATAATCTATAAGAGAGAACCCTTTAATCATCAAGTAGAAATTGAGATCATTAAATTATTCTTTTGAAATTACTGCCAGTCAGCAAGGTTTACAAATGTTTGAGTCACTGTATAATCCATGAGAGAGAGCCCTTTATTATTCTTTGTGTTTGTTGGTGCTCTGTGAGGTTTGCCGACATTATAGAATGAATCTTAAAGAAGATTTTTAGTTAATTATACCACTGCTTGTCCAGAAGCTAAAGTCACTCATTTGTTTTCATATGCCTGATTTATTCTTCTTGGAAGAATTGGAACCTGTCCCAGTAAGCCATATCTGCAAGACATGGAACCAGTCAGACTATCTCAAGTTGCACATGTAAATGTTCATATACCACAGACAGCTCAGTGTCGCAGGAGTAAACAACTAAATGTGACTCATTTTCTAGAGCGTCAGGAAAATCTGGGGTGATTATGTGCAATTCATAATCTTTCCAATTCACCTGTTATCATATCTTTGGATGCAATGAGGGGACCAGAGAGCCAAATGAAAATCTGAATGGACAAAAGGAAAACATGCACACTCTGCAAAAAAACGTACACGAGATGGGCCCGATTTAGCCCGATTTAGCGCAGAGTTGCTACTGTTGCACACTAGGGCAGCGCCGGTTAAGCAGGTTTAAACTATTCGGGCTACCTAAAGTCCACTCTTCAAATTTTCCCTTAAAACTACCTTCCTCAAACTATACTACTGATCTAATCAGCGTATCCTATAATTAAAAAGATCATCTCTACTTGACTCCAAGTAGACTATTCTCTATCTGTTAAACGTAGCACTTGCTCCTACAGTACTTATTACCTTGATACGGCACTCTTGTCATAGATAGTACCCCAAAAGGCAACCCCCATTTCTCGGTCACCCACGTCCCCGGAATCTTTTTAAAGTTTTTTGTCTATTCCTTCTAGCATGTCGAGGGATCAGTTGCTAGTGTCCTCTCCTGCTCAGCTGGTGAACCTGGGAATATTGAGGCAATGTTACAATTGCCTCATGTACACAGACAACCCTCTCCTCCTCCCACAAAACACAAATACATGCGAGAGATGCAACTATACGGCCAAACTGGAGGCTGAGCTCTCTCAACATAGGACTGGCAAGACCAGTCAGGAGGAGAAGGTTACCACACACACTATAGACCCAGTCTCACATATTACCATTACAACCTCAAATCATACACATAAACACACAAAGACATACTCGGAGGCTCTGATCAAAATCTGCCAAAACAGCAGAGGCCACCAAAGCAGACACCCAAACAACCATCACCTCAGAACACAACACCTGCAACACATAGACCTCACAGTCAGAGTGTCAAACAGTCACAGCCCTTAAGGCCAAACACAATGCCAGACACACTAGTCATTGGTGACTCCATAGTCAGACACACTGACGTCCGCTCACCAGACTGAGTAAGGAGAAGGTCACAGTAAGCTGCCTGTCGGGCGCTAGAATCCGCCACATAACGCAAGCACTCAGGTCTCTCAACAGCAGGTACAAATATGACTCAGTCATTGTCCACGCTGGTGTAAACGACCTGAGACGTACCTCCTTGGACTACATGAAAAGAGACATTGAGGAGCTCTCTGATTATGTAGACCAGACAGGTATGACCCTGACCTTGAGCAGTATCCTACCTTCACCAAGAATGATGCCACAATACAGAGATAAGATGATCAGCTTTAACAATTGGCTTAAACACTGGTGTCATTCAAAGGGGATCCAGTGTCTGTCTGCCTGGGATGACATGCTGGACAAGCCACGCTGCTTCGCAAGGGATGGCTTGCACCAGTCACCCTGGGATTCCGGATATTGGCAAAGGCTCTTGCCACCTCCATAGTGCCTTTTTAAGACAAGTCTCAATTTTTAAATCAACCACCTTAGAACACATAAAGGAAAAAACTAAGGGTAATGCTGCTCAATGCCAGAAGTCTAAATCTCAAAATGCATGCACTCGAGGCCCTTCTCGGTATGGAGAACATCGATGTCTGTGCTGTGACAGAAACCTGGTTCAAGGCTCCTGAGAGCACCCCAGCTATCAGGTTTTACCTCATATCATGCGTTCCGCCCCAAAATCTGGACAATACCAAGAAAGGAGGGGTATCCATATTCATCAAGGACACCCACACCTCAAGACTGGTGGCAACGCACGATGCATCGGAGACCATCCAGGTGCAATTAACCATAGGCAAGACTGCTCTGCAAATTGTAGCATGTTACAGGCCACCCTCACAAACTCAGGAACCTCACATGGCCTTCCTGAAAACACTAGAGGGATAAATGTATCACCAAACACCATCATACTAGGTGACTTCAATTACCCTAATATAGACTGGGAACACTACTCAAGCCCAAACACCCTAGCCCAAAAGTTCCTGGAATTCATAAACTCAAATGCCATGGAACAACTAGTCACCATCCCCACAAGAGGAGATAACATACTTGATCTCATCATCACGAACATGGGAGCACAATGTTCAACACCAGAGGTGTACCCCTCACTGGTGAGATCAGACCACAAACTAATCTCGCTGGAGGTCCTCATCCCACCCCACCTGAAATAAAAAGACCACAGTAAAGAACTTCTCAAAAGCCGACTTCACACTTCTAAAGACTAGTGTGGTCTCCTTTAAGGCCCCGAGCCGGCGGAAAACAGTACTCAAGCCGCTGAATCACTTACAAATGCCTTCTACCAGCACCTGCAGGACTGCATGGATAAGGCAATCCCAAGCAAAACAAAGACTCTTTGTACCAAAGGCAAGCGTCCAGTCTGGTGGACCCCAGCCATAAACAAACTCTACAACAAAAGGAGGAAGCTACTACAAGATAGAGCAAAATCCTTAAAAGGTAAGACACCCTTGATCACTATAAGTAAAAACTAAGAGCTCTCATAAAATCATCCAAAGCAAATTTCGAGAGAAAAATAGCTAAAGACTCAAAAGACAATCATAAGGCCTTCTTTAGCTATGTTAGAAACCTGGGAGGAAACTCCCAGATATGCTCAGAGCTAGTTCAAAATGATGTGAAGACTACTGATCCTACAGACATTGCCAACATACTGGCTGACAGGTTCAGTGCAAACTTCTCCCCTCCCCAAAAGGAGAGATATCTATGTCATACGATTGCAGCTCACTAAACATCTCCAGCACCCAAGTGAGAACTGCTCTCTCCAAAGCAAAAAACACAGCAGCCATGGGACCTGATGGTGTCCCCGGCTGTGTGCTCCATGAACTCAATGAGGAATTAAACCCACAGCTATGACAGCTGTTTAATCAAAGTCTTACCTCTGGATACGCACCCAGGAGTGGCGCACTGCAACTGTGGTACCACTTCACAAAGGCGGTGCCTCCACCGACCCTGGAAATTACCGCCCATTAGCTTGACAAGCCTTATCTGCAAAGCCATGGAGAGGATCATAATGGACCTCATAAATAAAGACATAGGGAATTTGCAGACTTTGGATCCAACCCAGTTTGGCTTTGTCAAAGGCAGATCATGCCTTTTAAACTTGGTTGACTTTTTCAAACAGTCACCAAAGCCATTGATGAGGGAAAGGCAGTCCATACAGCCTACCTCGATCTGGCTAAGGCCTTCGATACAATACCCCATTCGGGTATCATTGAAAAACTCATCAGCTTAAATGTCAACCCATACATCACAAGATGGGTTGCAAACTGGCTGAGTGACAGAACCCACAGGGTCAGAGCTGCTGGCGCCATGTCAGACTCAAAGCCTGTCACAAGTGGTGTCCCACAGGGCTCAGTCCTGGGCCCACTCTTGTTTGGCATCTACTTTTCCAAGTACAAGCAAACACAGGAGGGTTATGGCTGACAAAGTTTGCAGATGACTGCAAACTGGGCCATAGTAGAAAACACATCTGACACAGATATCCTTCAGAAGGGTCTCACAGAAACGGATAACTGGTGCCAGAGCCACGGCCTAAAGTTAAATGCCAAAAATGCATAGTCATACCCTTCGGGAAAAACAAGGTTACCCCTAGCTACCAAATAGGTGGCAATCCACTGAGCACAGAAGAAGTTATCAGGGACCTGGGGACCCAGGTTGATAGTAGTCTGTCATTCGACACCCATGTAGCTAAAGTAGTTAGGAAGACCTTCTACATTGCCCACCTTATCATGAAGGGATTCTCATCTAGATCAAGGGAGGTCATAGTCTCCCTTTACTCATCACTCATCAGACCAATGATTGAGTACAATGCCCCATTCGGAATGTATCTGACCCGACACTTGCAGCAGCTGGAGAGGCCACAAAAGTTCCTCACCAAAAGGATAAAGGGTCTCAACATCTGTCCTATGCTGCCCGACTGAAAGAACTCCAGCTCTATTCAGTCGCCATCATTGCTCAGAGGTGACCTTTGCCTAACATACAAGGCCATGTCAAACCCAGATTTGATGAATATGCTTCACCTCAAAAATCTAGATCCATCAGAGCCACAAGGGCGGAGACTTAAACCTTGACACGGCTATTAATAGGATGTGCTGGAGGGATAGATTCATCACCCAAAGACTCCCTATGCTGTGGAACAAAATCCCATTACATGTGAGGCAGAGCACCTCGCTGGCCTTGTTCAAGAGAAATCTTGACCAATGGATGGGAGATCGCAGATATACCCCAGGGATTACCTCAGTGTCACTGCTCGACAGAGGCACAGCAAAATAATGGGTATAGTTCCCCATACTAAAGGGGTGGCATAAGCCACAAAACGATGGGCTAGGCTTGTAAATGCCCTCGGGCAGATAGCCTAGTATGAACCTATGAACCTATGAACCTATGAACTGGCGGGCCAAGTGCTGTGTGGTAGAAACATCATTTGCTAGGCTACTGGGTCATATAGAAAATTATCTCCTAAAATAGACACTGAATTACAGTAGTTTCTTTTTTTTATTACAGCTTGTTACATGAGCTGCAAAAATCATTCCAGTCCTGAATCAGTACATAGATCTTTGAAACTGAGGATGTGGAAGGGATGGTATAATGGATACGTTTTAAAAGGTGCAGTCCTACTAAAGAGTCTGGAAAATCATGTGTGATTAAGAGCACATTGTATGCATTATCTCATTTTGTAAGCACATTTTAATGCTATTGCAGTAATGAGTACCATATGCTTTACTGGGACCATAGCAAGGAATGGTTGTTTTGTGACATCACTATTGCACTCTGTCTTAAAATGGTGGCAAACCTCCAAGTACCAAAATGAGAATGATCAGAGAGGTACTGCTTAAGAAAATATACACTGCTGCAAGTGGTCTTACAGTTCAGATCAACAGACCTTTTGCCAGCATAATTTTTAATCGCTTTGTCTAAGAAAGCTCATGTGTCAATAGACTAGTTACTGGGGTATTATGGTAACAGTGTCTCTCTCTGTCTAAAGGAGTTACTGAATAAATGTCATAGGTTGAATGTTAAATTAGATGGCCTGTGAAAGCAGTCAAAAATGTCTACTTTGAAGTCTGTTGTGCTTCTAGAGGGCATATCAAACGTGTTCTTCAATAGTAATGCACTGCAAACTCTAGTTATTACAGTGTCACCTTTTACAATGGACAGAGCACACTAGATGGTCAGCAGCAGTGCATTAGCTGCAGCAAAAGTGTGTTCTGCTGTCATGTTATAATAATATGTCAATGTACTAGTTACATACCTCTCAACCTGAAAACATCAAAAATCTGGACAAGGCCCATAAAAAATAGGTACAAATCTGTACGCTGATTAACATCTGATTTGCATACATAATTATGTAACCCCACCCACTTTGGCGGAATTGTGGGAAATCAACTTTCAAATGCAAACTGAAGAACAGACAACCAAAATAAGGCACCACCACCTACAGCCATTCCAGTGTCCCATTACCTGGTGATTTTGTCCCATTTACCATAAACACTGATGTGTGCATACTGCTTTACTTCTACAATGATTATTTGGATTTTATTTTGACATCTAACAAAGCAATGCTGTCAATGAAAATAAACGGCATTAAAGCTTCTCTGCCCTTGAAGCTCATATTCATTGAAATAACATTGAAACCCACACCACAGCCAAAGAAAATGCATCTGGCCAATGGTGAATAAAGATTACCTTTGTGCTGTTTTCAAATCATTGGCCCCTTAAGCACAAAACAAGAAACATATGTGTTATTTTCTTTGTTACACCTTCCGGACTTTATTAAGTTATATTCCTTGTATATAATACAACACACTTGTTAGAGCGCATTTTAAATTTATTGTTTGAACATTTTTCCAGTAGGCTGTACTGTAGGCAATGAAACAAAATGCATGAACCAATAACAAAACTGCCCAATTCAGAACATTTCCATCATAAAAGTCTACTTCCACACCCACACTATAAATATAATGACAGCAGTGTAAGCCATAGGCATCTTGCACAGCTTCTCTTACACTTATTTTCAAGTTCAGTTTTTTTTTTGGGGGGGGGGCAAAAGGTCAAAAACCAGGGACACATTTTAAACACTGCTTGTATAATTTTGGAAAGTTGCTAGAATAAAATGTTACCACCATGCATGTCACGGACCCAGGACCCTGCGCACTACAGTCAGAGCAACATACCACTATTCCAAATCAGCAGTTTCCTAAAATATAGGAAGACTGAAACTTAATGGCTATCATTTAATGAATTCAGTTCTCATTTCTCACCATAGCTCTCAACCTCTTAGCACAAAAAACCTGGACAAACAAAGCCAATAATGGGGAATACAAATTCACTTCTCACTTCCCATCATAGCTCTTCTCAACTCTTAGTACAACAAATCTGGACAAAGCTGAGAAATGGTGGTGGCTAGGGACTTTAGGCTCTTTTTACCCTGTACTGAAGGTACAGGGTTTGAGCCTAAAATACCTCTAGTCACCAGATGTGGCATTTTCACACACACACACACACACACACACATATATATACATATTGGTAACATAACTAGTTCAGAAAGTATTCAGTCAGAAAAGCGTCAACTGTCACAAGGACAATGAGGAAACATTCCACCTCAGAAGTACTTTGACTATGAAATCAGTGCCACCTTTTACAGTGAATTAGCTCCCGGGCCCCACATTGCACAATCATTTGTCCATTGCCATATTGATCAAACAAGAGGTGGTACTAATGTGTGATTTAGAATAGCTTTTTCTGACTTAAATAAACAGTATTTAAAGGTGATTCAACTAAACAACTAAATATTTGTGTGCCTTGGTATGCTTTGAATGTTCAAAGATGCTGCTTTGCCACAGCAGGAGCCATGTGAATATTCATGTGGATGTGGGGTCCGTGTGGCTAGAGGCATGTTTGGGGCGGGATTTGCTACTGCGCATCCTGCGAGGTACTACACTTGGAGATTGCCCAAATTTTATGGCCCCAGTGCATCTAAATAACACACACACACACACACACACACACACACACACACACACACACACACACACACACACACACACACACACCAGTTAAGCCAAACCTGGATGCAAACGAGCGTGCTGTGCTGCTGACTTCCCTGTTTCTGTAACCCAAACGGCAGAGCTAAATCCAAAGTGCTGCTGACTTCCAATGGCCTGCAGAGCTAATAAATCAAACCAAAGCTGCTAATAAATTTCCCTGTGCGACAGCTGGCTGCTGTAATACATTTCCCTTCAATTGTGAGTGAGATTTCCCACTTGAATTTGAGCTAGACCAGCCGGAAATGACAACATGAGCTCCTTGAGCTCAATTCCAACTGGCTGGTAGCCCTGACGGAGCTGACATCATCGCGCACGTGACAACATCAGCTCCGACAGTGCAGTAATTCAAAAATTTAAAAAAATAAATGAAAAAAATTGGGAATGAAAAAGGGGTGCCACTCGGAAATCGTGGCACCCCTTCATTTGGACCCCAAAACTCGTTTTTTACCGAGTAATTCAGTATGGTTGAGAGGTATGACTAATTATAATAATATGTCAATGTACTAGTTATATGTCAATGTACTAATGATAATAATATGTCAATGTACTAGTTATAATACGTCAATCAACTAGTTATAATAATATGTCAATATACTAATTATATGTCACTGTACTAGTTATAATAATATGCCAATGTACTAGTTATAATATATCAATGTACTAGTTATAATAATATGTCAATGTACTACTTATATGTCAATATACTAGTTATAATAATATGTCAATGTTGTTGTTGTTGTTGTTGTTGTTGTGACTTCCTGATTTTCCCAGTTAGGGGTCGCCACAGCGGAACTCCAGTCTGCTAATGATTGGCAGTTGATTTTTACGTCAGTGTAATAATTATAAAATGTCAATGTACTAGTTATAATAATATGTCAATGTACTAGGTAATGAAATTATCCTTAGAAAGGTGACTCTGCAACTAGAATTTGTATTGTCATAGGTTTGATAAAAGAAAGGAGTTTGTCCTCCTAACCTATAAGTTCAGAAGTGAGGAGAATTAGGTGATCTAGCTAAAGCTCTCAGGCAGTCTGCATCTGACAAAGGGAAGAAAGACAGTCTTTTTAATCCTCCCACTGGTTCATATATTAGTACTAAGCTAACCACCCTTCTGGGTCATTGAAAGCCTAGCCAATCACCTTATGTGAGAATCAAACGTTGCACCTTGTGTCTGGTAAGGTAAACACCTTAACCATTATGCTGACCTCCTCCTATTCAAGCCCTTCTGCAGTTTTCAAGCCTGAGAGAGGTGTCTGCTAGTCTGAACTACCCTTGTGTGACTCATACGATACAAGGAAGTAATGTACACTATATGGTGAGAAATTCAGTTTTTCCTGACAACTTCATGAAAGAAGATCAGATGAGAAAGATATGGAGGTCACATGTGGCTACGGCAGCTAAATTACCAGTTTACAAGAAAGTAAAAGCTCCAGGGAATGGCAGAAATGAAAAAAAAGATGCTGGAAATATGCAGATGTGTCTTACTCCCATCAAACTGCCAAAGGATTTAAGGTTTTGGCTGAAACAGTAAACTGTCACTAGGGTAATGTAAAACTGCAGTGCTTGTCCCATGAGGCCCCATCTACAGACTCTGAATTTGTTGTGCCTGGGTTACTCAGTGGATGATCTAGAGGCAACAGCTAAATTACAGGAACAGGATACATTTGATGGCTTTGTTAATAGTCAAGGGATCAGCCAGTTGAAGCCTGAATGGTGGCTTGATTGTTGTGTGTCAACATGACTGTAAACCATAGCAGTATCAGGAAAAGATCTTATTTAATACTGTCTTCTCTTCTTGTCCTTAGAGTACAGCACATAGAGCTAATACATTTTCTGTGGTTCCTTAAAGCTTGCTAGAGAAATGGATTTCTAGGCTGCCATAAATCTATGCATTTGGGTTGCTCTGTATTGGGAATATGGGAGCTGATGACATATGCTGTAGAGCCTGAACAGTATGGGTGCTGAGCGCTATTATTAAAATTCATTCCATTTTTAATTTATTTGGTAGTGTTAGGAGTGTATTGTATTTAATGACTGTAGTATAATATAGTCATTGCTGTGAAACTATTTTAATTTAGTGTGAGAGGCACGGAGACACCTATAATGCACTCCTTAGCTATTTAACCAGTGACCTAACAGTTTTTATTCAAGAAAGCAAGATTAAATCAACTGATTCAAACCATCTCTAAATGAGAAGGGTCAATAAAACTTATTTTCCTGCATGGAAATCTGTAAAATAAAGGTATACATATTGTTTAAAAGTAGAGCAACCCCCCAGTAAGGGAGCTATTGCTTGTTGCTAAACAATGCAGACTCTAAGCAATGAAAACTGTTATACCTCTATTTCTCATATTTATTTTTAACATCGCTCTGGAAATATGGATGAATTGGCCAATGTGACTAAATTGCTAACATCAGCACTAGGTAAAACAAATTTGGTATGGCCTGATTGGGAATGGGGATTAGCTTGTTCCTGAATGCCGAACTGGACAGATGGCAAAAGACCTACAAAAAAAATTAGGGTAAGCTGGAAAATGTTATAGGTTTATAGGTTCATAGGTAGGTACTAGGCTATCAGCCCTAGGCACTATACAAGCCTAGCCATAATGATTCCCTGGCTATTGCTTCCCACAAATATTTACTTTCCTGGATACCTGTCTAGCAGGGTTATTGATGTGATCTCAGGGGTGAATTTCCTATCTCCCATCCAATTGTCAAGGTTCCTCTTGATGAGGGCCATCAAGGCACTCTGCCTGACATGTATGGACAGCCTATTCCAGAGTATGGTGAGTCTCTGGGCCAGGAACCTTTCCCTCCAGCATGTTCTATTCATCGTGATGACAAGATTAAGATCTCTGGAGTGTGTGGCTCGGAGGAATTAGGATTTCCTTAAGTGTAGCATGTCCAACAACTCTGGGTTTGACATGGCCTTGCATGTTAGGCAGAGATTGCCTCTGAGTAGGCAATATGCTACAGAGTATAGCCTGAGTTTCTTTAGATGGTCAACATAAGGCATCTGCTTTAGGCCTGTGATTCTTTTTGTGAGGTATTTCTCTTTCATGTCTCTTTTCATGTAGTCCAGGGAGGTATGTCTCAAGTCATTCACTCCAACATGGACAATGACACAGTCATATTTGTACCTGTTGTGGAGTGACTTGAGTGCATGCATTATGTGGTGGACCCTGGCACCTGACAGGCAACTAACTGTAATTTTCTCCTTGTTCAGCCTGGTGAGTGGGACATCAGTGTGCCTGACTGGAGAGTCACCTATGAATAAAGTGTTGGGTACGTTGTCTTGGTTTACGGGCTGCTGTTGGGTGGCACACTGGTGTTGTGAGCTATATGACGCTTTGGTTGTGTTGGGGGTGGTGTTTGCATTTCAGCTTTGGAGGTCCTTGTTGCTTGGGCAGGTTAATGTTAAGAGCCTCTGCATATGTGGGTTTTGTATTCCTATGTGTGGGTTTTGAAGGACTATGTGTTGTTTGAGGTGTTGTGTGGGTGTTAACCTTCTCCACTTGACTGTCTAGCACAATCTTGGCTGGAGAGAGCTTTGCTTCCAGTTTGGCTATGTAAATGCATCTCTCACAAGTTGTACTGTTTGGTGGTAGGATGAGAGGGTTGTCTGTGTACATGAGACAATTGCTACATTGCCCCAGTATGCCCAGATTCACAAGGTGGACAGAAGGAATCACTGGAAGCTGACTCTTGGACATGCCTGGTTAGGTGCTTTCTTTGTGTAGTACAAGAACTGTTTTCCCTTACTTTTTGGCAAGGTACTTGCAATTGTAGGCTGTCTAGTGCCTACAACTATTTTCTCCTCATTACCAAAGAGAGGTGAGTGCTTGTAACAAATTAAGGCTTCCTAGTGCTTTTTAGCAAGTTTTAGAGCAAGTGCTAGTCACAGCTATACAGATTTTAGTGATATTGCTGATGAACTAGCTTGTTCTAAGGGAAAATTTGAAGACCAGACTTTCTGGCACCAGGAATAGTTTAACCTTAGCCCTGCATTGCGCAAATGTGCGCAAACATGCATACTCATGCCAGAACGTTTAAATGGATAGAAATGAGCCCAAAATGGCAAATAAAATTGCAATTTCAGAGCTGGAGACCACTCCTTTACTGTTAGATAGGCAGGCTCCCATTCTGACTGGTAAGCAGTAGGACCTCCCTCTACCACAGCAAGGTCTGGATAGCTCTGAACACTGAAACTAAAGTCCTGAAACCAGCAAAGCCTGGAAACTGGACTATTCTAGTTAGAAAAGGCAGGAAATTAGCAAACAAGATAGAATTTTGTTTTTGGTTAAATCAGACTAAATAATGCAGTTATACAGTAAATAAGCACATAAATGCTAATGCACTTGAGTGTATAGCCCAGAACAGTAAACTCAATTAAAATTTGGAAATTAGAAATTTGAAAATTTAAACTTTTTAAATAAAGCAAGGCAACTTCACAACCGGAAAATGACTTACATACAGAAATACAGTGAAATAAGTAGCTAGTCTACTTTTTAAACTTTCTGAGAAGTGCGGGTAATAAAAACAACCAAAATCAGCAGAAAATTGAAAATTCAGCAAAAAGTACTTGCAGTTAGCACAAAAAGTCTCTCTTTCTCGTTTCTGGGGCTGTAGTAGTCTGCAGGATGCCCAAACAGGATCTGCTGATCTAAAACAAGCTCAGGCACGTGCAAACGTGCGTATTAGTATGGTATACATATGGGGGAAACACCACCAAAAAGAGAAAACATTTACATACTTTAGAGTGTCTTTAAATGTAGAGTTAGATCTTTTTGCCTTAAGAGGTAGTAGCATAAAATCAAAGAAATGAGAAAACCAGAATCTCAAAGGGCTGCACCAGTAAGGGAGAAGAAAATGTAAATGCCTATTCAAATTATTTGTTTTTACCTCTGTTGTACTGGGTCACCAAGCTGGCTATCTTATAGAGTGTATTAAGGGATGCGCCAGGTCATGATGAGGAAAGCACAGATCAGCAGAAAGCATGGGGATCAAGTTAAAAGATGCATGCTGTTAGGGTCCCCAACACCAGAAGCCATGCTGCAGACCTTGATAACACTGAAGTGTTGGCTTCTAAAAGCTACAGATTAAGAAGCTGCCAAGGCAGAAAGCCAGGGCACATCATTATCTTTGCCAGTGCAAACACTGGACAGAGATGTTCAGCATTGCCTTACACAGAGCTTTGCAGATAAGGCTCTGGACTATGCCATTTTAAGATTCTGAAATCAGGGGCTGCTTCCATGGTTATCTTCTCACAGAATGGCATCAAGAAGGCTTTTATGGGGCACTTTCAGAAGTACTTCGCGGGAAGTGAGACACATATTTCAGGAAAAATTAGTATAAGTAAAAAAAAAAGGGCCTAAATCATAAAATAAATATACAGACCTCCCCTTTTTCAGCATTATACAGTCTACTGAAAGGCATCCTCTGCCTCATAAACAGAACTTCAACATATTCCATTCTGTCAGACCTTTTACACATTCTTAAGTCCGATGGTATCATAAACACCCATTCAAGGCATCTGGATCTGTTTTGCAAAATAAATAGAACATGTTAGACGGATAGGTATTTATCACAAAGAGTGCCACTTCTGTGATACTGTCTTCCACTCCATATAAAGGAAAGCACTTCTCTTATTTTATTTAAACATAAATTGGGCAAATTGATGGGTAACCACAAATTTCACTACTGGTTTAGTACCCCTGTCCCTCATGGGGGTGGGAAATTGGCCTAATGGTTTAGGTGTTTACCTTACAGACACAAAGTGCAGGGTTTGATTCTCACATGGAGTAACTAGCTAGGCTTAAAATGGCCTGAAAGGGCAGGTAGCCTAGTACTAACCTATGGATAGTAGAGACATAAATGTCCCAACATATCCTTGTTTGGCCCATATCTGGGTTATTCATGTGCACAATATAAGGGTTAGAAACTTGAATGTAAGGCTAGGCTTTTTTAGATCCTCATAGATCAATAGCCTAGCAAGTCTCTATGAACCTAGAAGAATTTGGAATCCTTATCATATGAGATTATTTATTAATATTATTTTTTGACATTTGTTTACTGGGGTGGTCTGACTGGGTCTACAGAACCCATTTTCAGCAGAGGCCTGGGGAGAAAAGCTCCACATACAGTACAATATAAATACAGTATAATCCAGTACAGTAAAAATTACATTAGAAATAGTATACAAAAAATAAGTTGAAAGAACAAACTGCTACAAGATGTTGAAATATATTACTACACATCTAGATAATTATATACAGTTAAAACACTACCGACAATAATAGTCACTCTCACCATACATGATATAGACATTGTCCAAAATAGTAGTATGTAGGTAGTGCATTGTGTGACATTGACTGTAATAGTGCAAGCAAAATAGAATGTTAGTTTCAGTCAGGAAAATAGCAGCCAGAAAGTTATTGATGCAGACAGATAGTGACAGAGAGTTAAGAAGAATAGAAGCAATAAAGCCTGAGCTGTAGCTTAAGGATATGGTATAGAAGCAGAGAAGTAGTTAAAAGAGCCTTAGGATCCTGCAGTCTGTGAGAGATTGAAATGTGACAGAAAGAGGAAGACCTGAGCATTAGGCAGGCTTTATGCAGGAGCAGAGCCATGTACTTTTGAGATGATTTTTTAAAGAGGCTTTGAAATGGATGAGTACAGGCATAGACCTGGTAACTAGAGGTAGTGAATTCCAAAGTATAGAGAAAGAGTATGAATACAGAGAGTGACCAGGTTTTCTTGTGGGTTTTGACATAGCTAAGAGATTTTTGTCTTCTGATCTTAGGGATCAGTTTGGTGTGTAAGGTTTGACTAGACTGGTTAGTGCAGGGCAGGCATTAGGCTTGAAAATAAGGTTGTGTAAGGTGGATAGCTGAATAAAGGCAAGTTGGTTGGGGAGTTCAAGCCAGTTTAATGCTCCACTATCCATAGGTTAGTACTAGGCTACCTGCCCTTTCAGGCCATTTTAAGCCTAGCTAGTTACTCCATGTGAGAATCAAACCCTGCACTTTGTGTCTGTAAGGTAAACACCTAAACCATTAGGCTATACCAAACGATTGCAGCCCCCCAAACATCTCCAGCGCCCAAGTGAGAACTGCTCTCTCCAAAGCAAAAAACACAGCATCCATGGGACCTGATGGTGTCCCCGGCTGTGTGATCCATGAACTCAATGAGGAATTAAACCCACAGCTAGGACAGCTGTTTAATCAAAGTCTTACCTCTGGATACGTACCCAGGGAGTGGCGCACTGCAACTGTGGTACCACTTCACAAAGGCGGTGCCTCCACCGACCCTGGAAATTACCGGCCCATTAGCTTGACAAGCCTTATCTGCAAAGCCATGGAGAGGATCATAATGGACCTCATAAATAAAGACATAGGGAATTTGCAGACTTTGGATCCAACCCAGTTTGGCTTTGTCAAAGGCAGATCATGCCTTTTAAACTTGGTTGACTTTTTGAAACAGTCACCAAAGCCATTGATGAGGAAAGGCAGTCCATACAGCCTACCTCGATCTGGCTAAGGCCTTGATACAATACCCCACTCGGGTATCATTGAAAAACTCATCAGCTTAAATGTCAACCCATACATCACAAGATGGGTTGCAAACTGGCTGAGTGACAGAACCCACAGGGTCAGAGTTGCTGGCGCCATGTCAGACTCAAAGCCTGTCACAAGTGGTGTCCCACAGGGCTCAGTCCTGGGCCCACTCTTGTTTGGCATCTACTTCTTCCAAGTACAAGCAAACACAGGAGGGTTATGGCTGACAAAGTTTGCAGATGACTGCAAACTGGGCCATAGTAGAAAACACATCTGATACAGATATCCTTCAGAAGGGTCTCACAGAAATGGATAACTGGTGCCAGAGCCATGGCCTAAAGTTAAATGCCAAAAAATGCATAGTCATACCCTTCGGGAAAAACAAGGTTACCCCTAGCTACCAAATAGGTGGCAATCCACTGAGCACAGAAGAAGTTATCAGGGACCTGGGGACCCAGGTTGATAGTAGTCTGTCATTCGACACCCATGTAGCTAAAGTAGTTAGGAAGACCTTCTACATTGCCCACCTTATCATGAAGGGATTCTCATCTAGATCAAGGGAGGTCATAGTCTCCCTTTACTCATCACTCATCAGACCAATGATTGAGTACAATGCCCCATTCGAATGTATCTGACCCGACACTTGCATCAGCTGGAGAGGCCACAAAAGTTCCTCACCAAAAGGATAAAGGGTCTCAAAATCTGTCCTATGCTGCCCGACTGAAAGAACTCCAGCTCTATTCAGTCACACCGCTTGCTCAGAGGTGACCTTTGCCTAACATACAAGGCCATGTCAAACCCAGATTTGATGAATATGCTTCACCTCAAAAAATCTAGATCCATCAGAGCCACAAGGGCGGGAGACTTAAACCTTGACACGGCTATTAATAGGACGTGCTGGAGGGATAGATTCATCACCCAAAGACTCCCTATGCTGTGGAACAAAATCCCGGTACATGTGAGGCAGAGCACCTCGCTGGCCTTGTTCAAGAGAAATCTTGACCAATGGATGGGAGATCACAGATATACCCCAGGGATTACCTCAGTGTCACTGCTCGACAGAGGCACAGCAAAATAATGGGTATAGTTCCCCATACTAAAGGGGTGGCGTAAGCCACAAAACAATGGGCTAGGCTTGTAAATGCCCTCGGGCAGATAGCCTAGTATGAACCTATGAACCTATGAACCTAGGAGTGGTTTATAGTGGTGTGTGTGATATTTAGAGTTTGTGGCAAACTTTGCAACTTTGTTGTAGCACTGTTCCAACTTGCTTAGGGGAGAATTTTGTAAGTTAGTTAAGAAAGGGGCACCATAAAGAAGGGAGGGAAGTAAAAATGTTTTTGCAAAGGTAGTTTTGGTTGCTGCAGTAAAGAAATGTTTATTTCTATATAAGAGTCCCAGTTTTTGATGAGTTTTCTTTATATTTTGCTGTATATGGGGGTCAAGACGAAAGTTTATTGTCAGTGATAACACCTAGAAGTTTGGTTTCCTCCACTATTTCAATGACAGTGTTGTCAGATGCAAGGATGTTAAAATGATCAGTGACAAGGGAGGTATTTTTGGAATGAAAGAGTACTAGTTTTGTCTTCTTTGGATTAAGAAAGAGTTGGGCATTTCTTAGCCAGGATTAGACTGCAGTAAAGGACTGTTGAGTTTTTGAAAGTAGTTCTGGTAGTGACTGAGCACTGCAGATTATGGAGGAATCCATCAGCGTACTGAATGAGGGTCTCAGGGTGAGAGGCATTGTGAAGGTTGTTTGTGAAAATGTTGAAGAGTAGTGGTCCTAGGATGTAGCCTTGGGGAACTCTAATAGGGTTGTGGAGGAAGGATGAGAGTTCATTGGACCATTTCACTGCTTGCTTAGGATCCTTGAGGTAGCTCTGAAACCATTTTACTGTGTTATGTGAGAAGCCTAGGTTAGTTAAACAGTTCAAAAGTAAGGGGTGGGACATTGTGTCAAAGGCCTTGGAGAGATCAAGGAATACTGAGGCTGTATAGCATCCTGCATTTCTGGCCTTGTACACGGTGTCTGTAAAAGATAACAGGGCTGTAGCTGTGCTGTGTCTAGGTCATAAGCCATGTTGGGTTTTGGTTAAAAAGTTGTTTTGCAGTAGATACCGCATTACCTGCTGATGGATACCTCTCTCTTGAGAATTTTGGATATGGGTGACAAGATGGATATAGGACGGAAATTGGATGGATCAAAAGAGTTGCCTCCTTTGTGGATGGGGGTGATGTGAGATTGTTTCCATATGGCAGGTACTTCTGATTTGGATAAAGACTTATTTATAAGGATATTGATTGGGTAGGCGACTGAGTTAGCAGCCAGTTTGAGGTAGTATGTGGGGGGTATTATCAGATGAGATAGAGCAGGGTTTTAGTTTTTGTAGCAGTTTCTTAATGGTGTCAGTGGGTATGGGCTGAAATGAGACTGGGGGTTTGCATGACATTTTGTTGAGTATGGGGGTGAGTTATGACAGGGTACGAAGTAATTGATGGCCTGGGGTTGGTGTCTGAATAGGTTGAAGGGTGGGGGATGAGCAGATTATTGGATCTCCTGCATTATCTGGCAGATATAGAAGAAGCTACTGTGTTTTCCTGAATGCCAAACAATGAAGTTAGTTGATTGCTTGGCAGGAATCCTTGAACTTGTAACTAATGAGGCAACACTAATAGTATCCACTTAGTATAACCAAGTACATATGGAGGTGGCCATACTGAATAAATTCAGTTATGAAGCTACCGTGCTTTTGCTGTCATTTTGCAAGGAATCATTGTTACTAAAGAACTACTAAAGTATGTCCTGAAGGTCTGGACGTACCCATTAACTAAACAGTTAAAGAATGTGATCTCTATATTGGTAGAACGCATGTGCAGAGTCTCTTATATACGTGTAAACTTTCTGTCTAGACTTTGCCAGAGCCTATTATTACCATATTAAGGAAACGCCTGATGAATGACTGCAGGATATGACAGTGGGCCAGTATTTAGGAAGTGAATAGGAATCCTTTTTAGACATCAGAAGTGTACCGCATTGATGAGTCCTAATGTTATGTCCTCACCCTGCGCCATAATGTTAGACACAAGGTACTGTTTTGGTAATATTAGAATCGTCCTGTAAAGAAGATGATGGAAACAATGTTGTCAGGGATGATTATGTTGTCATCATGAGCAGTCTAGGGATGATTCTGTTGTCATCATGAGCAGTCTAGGGATGATTATGTTGTCATCATGGGCAGTCTAGGGATGATTATGTTGTCATCATGGGAAGTCTAGGGATGATTATGTTGTCATCATGGGAAGTCTAGGGATGATTATGTTGTCATCATGGGCAGTCTAGGGATGATTATGTTGTCATCATAAGCAGTCTCAGTGCTGTAGTCAAGCTCTTCCTGAACTGGCCGAGGCTTTTGCTGAATAACAGTAGATCAGAATCCCTACCATTTATAAATGCCTTATTGCCACTGTAAGTTCCTCCTAGTTGCTCTGATTTATCAGAGGTGCTAGGCTTTTTGCTGATGTCCTCAGCCAAGAAAGTGTGTAATTCCAATTATTTTGTGGGATACTGATAAAGAGAAGAGGGCCTTCCATGATTGGGGTTTACAGCATGTCTAATCAGGTCTACTCTTGCCACACCAATAATTTAAGCAGGATCCATGAATGGGCTATAAATGACACAAATATTTAATGTGAGGGGCAAACATCTCTTTACATCATCATCTCTGGGGTCACACATCCTGAGCCATACATTGTATAGCTTTGATGTCTTTTTGATGGAACAGACTAAGATTATTGGGTTTCAATTAGATCTGAACCAAATAATCCAACAATACCATATTGGTGATGAGTCTAATCATGCCATCTCTGCATGGTATAAAGTGGGAAGGACTTTGGTTGTTCTTCTCATACTCCATGTGATGGAATATCAGTCTGTTTTCAACTGATACACTCATTGAAATCCACTATAAAGCTTGGTGTGTATATCTATTCATAACAAAACAGATTTAAAAAACTACATCTTCTCACATACTAAATGTTGAAGATCTTGGGTACTGCAATTACAGCAGCATAAAATGCATTCTACTTTTCATATGATACCTCTGTTAGAGGCAGAGGGGTAGCATGGGTAGGAATAGCACAGGCAACAGCCATAAGACTCTGCAGTGTTGGAAATAGCAAAACAAACAAGTGTTGAAATATTTGGTAAGTTATCATGAGTCTTCCATTGTGACTGGGTGAGCATAAAACTCTGGCATTCTAAATGGGTTAAAGACTGGGGATTCTTTGGTACTGATGAAAGAAAAGGTATATTTCTATTTTAGGGGGGGGGAGTAGAATGGATTCATTTTCTCATCTAACAAACAGATTTTAGCTACACACCACAGAGATTTAGTAACTTATCCACATCATGATGCAGACTATTTCCTGAACTTGCTATCTGATTGTTATTATAAGAGCAAGAAAAAAAAACAGGATAGATGAGTGGTGGTCCTAAACTTAGCTGATGTATATAAAGCAATACCTACTGGAGATCCTACTGAGATGAGCTGAGGGGGGTTAAAGAAAAGGCCGTTGCCATTAATATTAGGAGAAAGGGACATATGGAGGACAGCCAAATGAAAGGGATATTTCAGATTATGTCAAAAGAAGTGAGCAAAACTTGGATTATGCTTAAGAGGCTGCAATTTTTGATTTTCTTTTTTTTTTACTCGAGTCAAACGTGTATCACAATGGCAACGGTCTCAGACGTGCCCATACTTTGCACTGTGTAGGTCTGGAAGCAAACTATTACCACATAGTGTGACTGTGCCCCAGGAATTAAAGATTGTGGCAAGGGTTTTATGACCATGTAAGGCTTTTGAGGGGAAGTGGTTCCATGGGATCCACATATGCCTCTCTTTGGGATTTCTTGACAACCATTCCATTGGCTAAGTTTGAAAAAAAGATTGTTTGGAAAAGTTACTGTAAACATGAATGGTATGGTGGTCGCAAAATTAAACTATCCAAATCACAAAACTATTAAGAACATTAAGTCATTTCTATGTGAGCTTAGTGAAAGGATATTTTCTGGCATATTCATAAAATGATATCACACAAGCCACGTAAAGACGTGGGTTTAGGAGAATGGGATGATGTTCTTACCTCTTGTTAGACACCTTTTTCTCATTCTTCCTTTTTATCAGGATAGTTTCCTGTGCTGGGCAGACTGATAAAGTGGATGGTGTTGAATTACTTGGCACATGGTACACAAAGACAGTGGAAGATACTCGTGATGTAATATCTTTTATTGGACCAACATAGGTTTTACAATTACTTGAGCTTTTGAGCAGGCATGAGCTCCAAACAAACGGCTCATGCCAGCTTGGAAACCTGAGTAATTGCAAAATTGTTTGTCAGTCCAATAAAAGGTATTATATTACATCTGTGTTCCAGTGTCTTTTATGTTTTCTGTTACAGGACCAACAATTTTATTCTTTATTTATTTTTTCCTTCTTGGCAAATGGTAGTTATTCTTTTCAGCAGCTCCTTTTATATTCAAAGGCTGAATCAGCTACCCAGGAAAAGAAGCATATCATTTTGCATTTTAATAGTATGGCTTTCATACATTGAATATTTTGAATGCAAATAACTTTATAAAACATTTATAAATGTTTGATAATGTATCGTATAATTGCTTTATTTAGCTTTTTTACATTGTCGTTTAATTCAGCTTTACATACGTCTTGTATCACGCTGCTTAACCCATTTCCTTGTATGTAAGCCTAAGTACCTTATATTACTGATTATTTTTGCCACACCAAGGTGAATCTAACCCAGTCTTGTGAACTTATTTTAAAAGTAAAAATGTTATTTTTTAGACTAATTTAGTAAGACCAAAGATTTCTTAAAAAAGTCAAATGTAATAATGTAATCAAGTGATGTCAATTAACCTCCAAAAGGAGTATTACATGGAAAACCTATTTTCTTTTAAGTCTGAATGATGTATTTGATATCATGATACCATGATATTTTATGTTTTTCTCCATGTTCATATAGACCTTCAGGTTTTCTGCCACTGAGTCTGCTCCTTCATTCATATCTTTCAACTAACCCCACTGTAACCCTACCCACAAAGAATTCCTGGTTCCTCACACAAAGAAGCCTTGTATCACACTTACATAAGAAGGATGGGGGGGGGGTGAGGGACTAAGCTATTGTTGTCATCACCCATGTATCTAGACAGACACAGCCTCTTTTATAAGCACTGCAATGGCTACAAATGCATGTATGTCACAGACTGCAGCATACGCACTCTAGTAATCCTGCCAAGTATACTTGCCTTAGTTTTCATTCTATAAGCTGTAGGTCCCATTGATATGCAGGTAGTAATAGAAGTACTGCTTGGTCCCTCAATCTCTACCCCATGTAAGCAGAGAAGGCTGTCAGCCTCTCCATCCTACCTATAGCATAATCTTTCCAACACCTTATACTCATGGCCAGAGTTGGTTCACTGATGATGCTGTTGAGTGGCATCTCTATATCATTGGACTGACAAATGCCCATTTCATTTCAAACAATGATAAATTCATAGGTAAGGACTAGGCAATCACTTTGCAGGCCATTTCAAGCCTAGCTAAAAACCATATTTAAAATTTCCCTCGAGACTCAAGGAGAGCATGACAAGATAGACTAGGAGAGAATTTGAGGCTGCCCAGTGCCCACCAAATTATCTAGGTGGGTTCACTTCTAAATCTCAAGAGCTCAAAATCCCGAATCTCAAAATTCTGAACTCAAAATCTCAAAAGCTCAAACTACTGAAAATTCTTAACACTGAAAACTCATAATATCGAAAAAATACAGAACACCAACACTGACTATATTGCAGCAGAAATACATACAGAAACAAAGAAAGGACAAACCATATTAGTCTACTCCAACTATAAGCAGGGGGGCAAGCCCCCATGCGCCCCCTACACTCCTGCTACTTAAATATATCAACTCTGAGATCGCACTTCACTACGTTAAAATGAGTTATGTTGTAGTATAGTACATTAAAAGGGAACATGACTAAGGTTACAACAGGCAGTCATGAAGCATGTAATGGTATGTTAGCAGTTTTTTTCTGTGAAGTACGATCTCAGCATTTATATATTTAAGTAGCGGGGGGGTGCAGGGGGGATTGTTCCCCTGCTTATAGTTGTAGAAGAGTAATATGTTTCTGTATGTATTTCTGCTGCAATATAGTAAATGTTGGTGTCCTGTGTGTTTTTCGATATTATGAGATTCAGTATTATGAGTTTTCAGTATTTTGAGCTTTCGAGATTTTGAGTTCAGTATTTTGAGATTTAGGATTTTGGGCTTTCGAGATGTAGAAGTGAACCCATCTAGATATACCTTGAAGGTGGCAAAGGTGCTACATGTAGTAGAAGTTTGTTCCAGAGGGGAAGGATAAATTGTTATATGACTTTATCAAGCTAACATGTTTTATTTATCTGCTGATGGAGGTTTAGTTTCTTTAACTGAGTATTTGATGTACCATTAGTTCTGTGAAGGAATAGGAGATCAAATAGGGTTGGATCTTTTATGGCACGAAAAACTAGACATAGATCTCCATGGAGGAGTCTGTAAAAGACTGAGTGTAGAGAAAGAGATGCCAGTCTCACCTGATAACTAAGATTTTTGAGGCCACTGATCTTTTTACTTATGAATCTCTGAGCTCTCTCAAGTTTTGTGACATGTTTAGAAAAATACATGCTAAAAGGTGCATTTCAATCAATAATAGGTGTGATGAGATACGGGTAAAAGGGAATTAAGACCTCATTGGATCTAGTACAGATGCCTTTGGAAATTAGATGGGCCAAATAAATGGCTTTCTCAACTAATGTGGAGACATGATGGTCAAATGATAAGGATTTATCAACAAGAGTATGCAGATCCCTTACAACAGTGTCTTATTGGAGAAGGTGCATCCCCTATACAGTAATTGAAATTGTTTTGTTTACCAAAATGAACTATGCTTCATGTTTTATTTTTACTTTGAGATATTGTCCTTGCACCAATTGTTAATATGCTCTAAGCTGTGTTAGAGCAATTATGAATCAGTTGAAGATTGAATAACAGCACCTACTTTATAGTCATCTGCAAACTTAGTTAACCCAGAGCCAGAAGTGTTGTCCTGAAGGTCTGAGAAATATATGCCAAACAGGAGAGGGCCCAAACTGAGCTCTGGGGTACACCACCAATAACTGTTTTGTTTTCAGAAGTGGAACCTGATACTCTAACCACATGGGTTCTGTCAGATAACCAGTTAGCTATCCATCAAGGATTTATATTCAGATTTACAGGTCTATCAATAACGCTTGCAGGGAGAATAGCATCAAAGGCCTTAGTCAAGCCTAGATATGCTGTATGCACTGCATAACCACTATCCACTGCTTTGATTACCTTTTCAAATAACTTAATGAGGTTAAATAGACTGGACCTTCCTTTGATAAAGTCAAATTGATAAGGGTCCAGGGTTAACAGATTGTCAATATCCAGATTAATGAAGTCTGAGATAATGAGCTCCATACCTTTACATATGAGGCTAGGGAGACTAATAGGTCTATAGTACCAGGGTCCACAGTTGGAATACCTGGCTGTTTTCCAGGTTTCATGAATGTAACCAGGGGAGAGGTTTAGATTAAAGAGTTTAAGTAGGGCTTCAGAAAGGCCATATTTGACACTGATAATCAGGCAACCTGGTATGTTGTCAAGGCCCATGGATGAGAGGGCAGAGAGAACTTGTTCCATAGTTATTAAATGGGGGTACTTGGGATTGTGGAACCTGTAGGATAGTTATAATTATGGGTGGAGTAAAATGTGCACTAAATATCACAACTAGGATATTAACTATTTCCTTTGGGTCACAGAGTGCAGACTTATTCTTAACTAGCTCCAAACACTTTTGGAGATTAGTTTGTAACTTCCTGACATAATTAACATTTGCAGTTATTTTTGGTCTTAGTGGCTATGTTACGTTCATACTCAGCGTTGAGCTTCCTAATGGTTCTGTTAAGTTCTTTGTTAGTTTGCTTAAGTGTGCACTTAAGAAAAGTACAATGAGACCTCTTATAAGCATTAAACCATTTATTTCTCTTGCTATATAATTTATTTATATGGGTATTCCTCCACAGGGATTTGCTTTTAGACTTCTCATTATATTTGTTGCGGACAGAGACTGCCTTATCAACATAGTTATTTATGTTGGAGTCAAGTCAGAGGCATAGCTAGCAGCTTTGGCAAAAGTATCCTTCACAAGAGGATTACATCAGAATGTATTTAAGTCATCAACATACCTCACAACATCTTAGAGCAAGAAATCTGGACAAAGCCATAAATAAAAGTGGGACAAAGGTCCAAAAATAGGGACACTTTTTTTAAAATTGCTTTTACAAACTAAGAAAGTTGATAGAATAACAGGTTTTGCATTAGCATGAATTTTCTGAAGAGGGTGAATTCTGAAACTCAAATGTTTGACATTATTTTCTAACTTCAGTCTTTAATGATTTGCCACTAATTTGCCAAAAAACACAATTTTATGAAAAACAGGCCAAGAATATGAGGGAAAAATCTGGACATTCTGCAAACTTTTGTACAGTTGAGAGGTATGGATCAAGTAAATGGAAAAGGTTTGTTTTTGAGAAGTCCCTAAAGACAGAGCTATTTACAGGGGAAGTACTACCACTTTTAAAGGAAAAGTACTAAATTATGGTCTGGTTTAACAAGTCTTGATGCTACTTACACATCAGTGCAATAAATGGCTATTTTTATAAGGACTAGTTCCAAGACATTGGGGGTCCCTAGTAGGTTGGTTAATTTGTGGAAGAGAGTTAGCATTTATAATGTGAAGGAAGTACTGGGCATGCTGACCATTGTCAGTGTAGGTCTGCCAGTTTATTGAAGGATAGTTGAACAGAATAGTAGAAAGGTCTTGGATTTAATGGGAATGTCAGCTAATGTGCTAAGATAGCTATCATGTTCAGAAGGGGACATAGAGGATGTTTTATATCTAAGTATAAAGTGTTTTTAGTCCTATTCAGGGGGATTTGGACTTCTAATATTTCATATGTGGTGTCCCAAGGAGTCTGTCATGAGGTGATGATAATCTTGACAAATACTGACACTCCCCCACAATTACCAGTGGGTCTGAAGACATGGTAGGCCTTATACTCAGGAACAGAGGGAGTGATTTCACTGCCCTGAAGCCATGTTTCTGTGACTATACATTTATGAATGTGTTCATGTTGCAGGAGACCCTCAAGTTTGAACATTTATTTTGTTACGACACCTGGCATTGAGTAGAACCAAATTAATGTGTTCCAAATTAGAATTTACTAGGTTGGAATATCCATCAGATGGACTGTCAAAAAAAGTCACTATGGGGATAGCAAAGTCTTTATCAGGAATGCAAAAGCCTTGATAAAGATCATCCCTGGGAAAGCAGAAGACTTGTCAGCCATCTTATCCTAAGATGACATGTACTAGATCCCCTGGAATGACACCAACCATATAGCCAGTTATTAAAACCAGACAATGGTTTCAGAGTTAGAATAGATAAGGAAGGGGCTATCCATGTTTTTCATCAATTAACTTTCAAACAATAGCTTATTTTTTATAGAAACATTGATAGAAGGCCTTCATTATCTTTAGTATAATAAAAGTAAGTGATATTGACAAAGAAAATGCTAAATACAGGCTATGTCTTTATAATGTATTTGCATTTATAGAAAAATACAGCATCTGTAGCAGGGAGGGATTCTCACGAGGACTAAAAAACTGTTTATAGTTTGATCCCTTAGTGATGTGAGCAACATTTTTTGTTACTGTTGAATCTATACTTTTCTGTAGAAATGATTTTAAAAGGAAAAGCAGACTTTTAGCAAAATCATGTTTGTACGTTTAATGTTGCTTTTCTAATCAGCATTAACTCATTCCATCCAGAGCAGTTCTTTTGAGTGTGTACCTTTAACTCCTAGTGGGTGTGGCTTCAGCCTTTAAAAAATGAAGTTATCACCTTACAGTTCTAACAAATACTCATTGATAGAGGTCATATACCAATGCAGTTGTGTTTGCCATCATGTATGCTTCAAGATAAACTATTCTGATACCTTGTATGTAACATGGTTTTGGAATTATTAATGCAAATATGAACAGGCAATATTTGATGCCTAGAGGCGCAGTAGGAGGTAAATGCAGAAACACCTGGAGACATTACTCAGCTGTAATGAGTTAAGCATACAATACATCCATAATTATTTTTTTTGCTTAGAATCTTTCTCCGGTTATAAAATAAAAATCCCCTGGATTTACTAAACCTCCATCCAGGACTAGTTTAGTCCTACACGGAAGTGCCCATTTAGGAGCAGGATGGCAGCATGCCATGCATAATAATGAAGGAGCGCTAGCCAAGCTCCTAGGCTTACACGAAGCATGTACAAGTGCAGGGGGTGTGTCTCAGAATACACACACCCCTGCAATGTCAAACAGTAGAAGCTGTTAAGAAATGAGAAAGATCACTCACAGGTGTCCCCATATCCCCACCAACAGACCCCCACGTGTACAACAGTAACAGGACATATAAATTAAAAGAAGAAACCCATCTATAGCTTTTAAAACACCGATCAAAGCTAACAGTAGATGCGTGGGTGTGCTCATCTCTTAGCTGTGGTTAATGTAGCTGAAATAGCAAAAGGAGGATAAAAAGTCGGATATGTGCAAAGGAAGCAGTACAGCAATATTGTAGTGGGCAGAGCGTTCGCCTCATGACAGTCATTCCCGGTTCGAGTCCCAGTGCAGTACATTCCATTTCCATGTCAAATCACTGTTATGATCAATATATTTAGTCATATAACCTAATAAATAGCATATATGTGTAAACTGGAGTAGTAAACAGTGTAATGAATGATAACCCCATACACTTGCTAAATCCACCACCTATGACTGTTGAAAATAGAGCAGTAGTAAGGATAAATAAGCACAACTAACCAGGTGCAAGTCTGTTTGCATGACGGGAAGCAGTGCATACACAGAGTAAGTAATAGTGAGGCTAACCATGTGTAAGCAGATGTCACCGAAAGTTAGCAGTGCTTAATGTCACGCAAACCCACTGACAACTGCGTAAAAGTGCTTCAACCACTCTGTATCCGATGGGCCCCATTCTGGTCAGCAACAAACTAAATAGATGTTGGAGGGCTCAAACCCAGGAGCCTGCATACCACAGGCAATGTGATTTACCACTAAGCCACCACAGATATACATCACCCTGATGTTTCCACAAACATAGTATCCAGCAATATTATTCAACATTACAGGACATGTAGCTAAATATGTAGATGTATGTGTTGTGTGTATATATATCTGTAACTAAATAGCTATATACATTTCCCTCCCTGTATTACATATGCATACACATGTAGACATACATATATATAAATATCCACATATAGATATATACATATGCAGACATCCATACATTTACATGTCATTAGATATATATATATATATATATATATATATATATATATATATATATATATATATATATATATATAAGTATGCATACATATATATATATATATATATGTGTGTGTGTGTGTGTGTATACACAGATATATATCTATGATATGAGACAGCACATAAGAATTACATATATAACCACAGGCACCACCAATGGTGGTGAGAGGTCTCGATCACATATGTGTTACACGTACCAATATCCCCCCCCCCCCCACAGCCAAACAGGTGAAACATACAAACACACAAACAAAGTAAACAAACCACTGCTTCCCAAACCACAGGCAGGATACTATCTTTGGGAGAAACATTGTGACCTGCTAAGCCTAATCTAGAAACTAAGACAGGAACTTCCCTTGCGGGAAAACCCAAAAATTCTTGGGCATTTGGATTCCCGTTATTACACTGACTCATCAAGGCAGGATGCATATGTACTCAGACTACAAGGTTGGGAAAAAATGATGACCCATGGGTCTAGACAACATATGAGATGGGTCCCAAGAAGTGGAGAGTGGGCAGTGTGTAGTGGTGTGGTTAGACCCGACCTGCACCCAGAGAAAGGATGAGTGCTGCAGAGGAGGAGGAGTGGGGGGGGGGCTATGGGCATGAAATTATGGGTCGAGGTGTGCAGGTGTTGGCTGGTGTGGTTCTAATCGGACCACCTCATGGATGTAAGCAATAGTGTGAATTGGGCAGAGCAGTCGCCTAACGAGCAGGCATTCCCAGTATGAGTCCTACTGCAGCACAGTCTATTTTACATGGCAAAACATGTTATAACCAAATTTGTTGTTGCAAAACCCACTAAATAACATCAAAGAACACATAGTTGCAGCTCCCCACTGTAGGAATGTAAGCCATTCTAATTGGCATCACAACTTATTATTGCTGTCCTCACCCCCACCCAGGGGTGTGAGTGTCCAAATTTATCTCCAAATTCAGTGTATATGCACAGCTGTTACTGTAGAAGAAATGGCCAGCTGTGGACCTTCAGCCATCCTGCACATCCCTGGCTATTTCCCCTACTGTCTTTCCCTCTTTGTGCCTCTTTAACACCCCTTTTTCATTTCTATTAACTTTTAAAGTTACAATTAGGTGACACCCTCTTCCCCAACTATATTGGCACTATCTGGAACTCCCTACCCACATCTATACCTCAGCTGTCTCAAAGGACTCATGTAAATAACACTTGAAGGAACACCTCAAGCACACTTGGATCAGCACATTCTCACACCTGGCTAAATCCCCCCCCCCACCTTACACGCTATACCCCTATATCAACAACTGAAACAGACACCTCTTTTCCTGCCTCGCATACATATCCCAACGTCTTTTAAACCTTCCCTATTGCTCCCCTACCAATTATTCCAACAGCCTTCTATACAGTTACAATGTCTCCCCCTCTACCTACCTACCTACCTACCCCTTCACTATTCTCTTCTACTCTACCACACAGGTATGGCATACCTAAACCTAACCTGAATACCTGCGTGTAACCTATCCAGAACTATTTAACTGGAAAATAACTTCACCTTAAACTGACCTTTGTCAACAGTCATACCCGACATGTAAACTCGACCTAAACATGAATATTGCCTACATGTTAACATAAACTAAGCATGAATAATATGTGACTTAGCTATGTTAAGTTTGTTACTCTCTATGAATGTGAACAACTCTGTATTACTTGTAATGATTAGCTGAGTTTTACTGCAGAGCTTTATTCCCCGGGCCACCACTGAAAATAGACAAGCATCCAGTCAGATTTTCCTGGTCAACAAATGTAAAATAAGTCAATAAAGTAGTGCGGGGGTAAGTGGGAGTAAGCGGGTTTAAGCCTGTTTGCACGGTGGTAAGCAATGCCTACACTGGTTAAGCAATGTAGAAGCTAACTTAGTGTAAGATGCTGTAACCGGAGGCCAGAATTGCTTACCCTCGTGCAAACCCGCACAAGCCCGCTTACAATTGCTCAAAAGTGCCTTAGTCACTCTGTAGCCAACAGCTGTCATCCTGCCCAGCAACAAAATAACCTGCACTCCCAGGTTGCAACCCCCGGACCCTGCACAATATAGTCAAAGTGAGTTACCACTAAGCCATGGCAGATACACATACAGCTGCTATCACAAACATATCATCAAGCACAGTCATTCAACAGTATAGGAAATGTATGTAAGTAGATTAATACGAGCAACCATTTGTACATTGCTCAAATACAGTATTTCCAGCAGTCTATGTGTATCATAAAAACAGTGCCTGTCCAATCATACTGTGAGAACAGTAGTCTTGCATAATACTTAAGAGAATAATAAAAAACAATGCATGTCGAGGGTGGTGTGTGGGGGTGCTTCATGCACAGAACGTCAAACCTGGGATGTCGGTTCCGCTGAACTGGGAGATGAGGCTGGCTAGGTGTGTGAGCAAACTGCTGCTTCTCAAACCCCTGGCAGGATGCTACCTGTGGGAGAAACAGTGTAGACCAGCTAAGTCTAATCTTGACACAACAACAGGTCCGTCCCTGTCAGGATGAACAAAAATTGTGAGTCACATCAATGTTTGCACCAGTATCACAGGATGATCAAGGCAAGGCTTGTATGTACGTGGACTAAACAGATGAAGAGCCTGCAGAAGAGTGGGTTGAGACAGTATACTGGATGAGTACCGAGGCGTGCAGAGAGGGCAATGTGTGGAGGTGTGGTATGGCTGGGCTAGCAACTGGGGAATGGATGGTTGCTGTGTATGTGGAGCTCAGGGGGGCAGGAGAAGGAACCATGGGTATGACATTATGGAAGAAATATGCAAATGAAGCAGCACAGCAATAGTGTAATGGGCAGAGCATCCGCCTAATGAGCAGGCATTCCCGGTTAAAGTCCCACTGTAGCACAGTCTATTTTACATGGCAAAGCACGTTATAACCAATAGTTTTGTTGCAAAACTCACTAAATAACATATATATATATATATATATATATATATATAAACTGGAGTACTGCAAGAAATGCACATGTGAAGTATCAGTATCAGACTGAATAAGGCACTAGTAAGCAGGTTTAAGCACAAATAAACAATAATAAGCATATGTAAGCACTAGTAAGCAGGCTTAAGGCCGTTTGCATGGCAGTAAGTCATGACTATACTGGTTAAGCAACTCTGAAGCTAACACCCTGCAAGCAGATGTAACGGCAGGTTAGCAGTGCTTACCTCCGTGCAAACCTGCTAACAGTTGACTAAATGTGCCTTAACCACTCTGTATCCAAAGGCCCTTGTTCTGTCCAGCAACAAAATAAATGGCCTCTGCTGCACTCGAACATAGAACCCCAGACACCATAGGTAAAGTGATTTACCACTAAGCCATATCAGACATACATAGCCCTGATGTATTCAAAACATATCAACCAGCCCAGTCATTCAACAGTACAGAGAATGTATTCCAACATGTAAATGTATTTGTGTGAGTAAATATAGTAATATCTAAACAGATACAACATATCAACAGATGTAGATGTCTATCTATATATATATATATATATATATATATATATATATATATATATATATATATATATATATATATATATATATATATATTCATAGTAATACATACATGTATATATGGCCACACATATGTAGATAGCAATGGTAGCTTGACAAATACAAATATGGATACTTGGATTGGATACTAATTAACAACAATCCCCTCTCCTATAAAACAGGAATACTCCCTGACAATATCAGCGACCATCTCCTGACCTTTATCACTAAACAAAAATACAACAATCCCAAGCAAGCTACCTATCGTACCATACACAACAAAATGGATTTCAACCTAGCATCCTTTCAAAATGAACTCAAAGAATATAACTGGTCAACTCTAAAATACCTCCCAATAGACGAAGCAGTAACCCATTTCAACAATACCTTCCTACAAATTCTTCACCATCATGCCCCACCCCGCTTAATTAGACTAAGCTCCAAGGCAGCCCCATGGCTCTCCAAAACTACTAAACAAAATATGCGAGCTAGAAATAAATTATGGACTAAATGGAGGTCCACAAAAAACCCTACTGACCACCAAAACTTCAAACACCTGAGAAACACAACAAAGAAACTTATCTATCTGGATAAAAAAAACTATCACTTTAAATATCAACAAAACCAAAACCCCAAACAATTTTGGTCAGGAATAAACAAACTACTCCATCCAGGGAACACCAAAACACCTACCCCAGCTAGCCTAGCTCAAACCCAACCTGACATAATAGCCAACACTTTCAATGACTTCTTCTCTCAAACAGTCGCCTCTCTGGCAAACACCATGACTCCCCCCCTATCCCTCCAAATAACCCCTACCCAAAACAGCACCCCCATGCTAAAGTTTAATACTGTCTCCACAACCTATATACGTAAATTACTATCTAAACTCAAACCTTGCACCCCTTCTGCCGACAAGCTACCAGCTGAATATCTTCAACTAGCTGCAACCGAACTAGCCTACCCAGTCTCCATCTTAATAAACAGAACTATAACTGAGTCCAAAATCCCATCCTGTTGGAAAATCTCCCATATCATTCCACTCCATAAAGGAGGTAACTCTAACAAACTCTCCAATTTTCGGCCTATTGCCCTTCTATCTCCACTATCCAAAATAATGGAACGCTGCATACACCATCAACTCTTACATCATCTCTTGAATAACAACTTGCTTGTAGACTCACAACATGGTTTTAGGCCCTACCACAGTACTTCTACTGCCCTTCTCTCCTTCACTGACATAATTAACAAAAATCGCAATAACAACCTGTTCTCCTCTGCACTATTCTTAGACCTCTCGAAAGCATTCGATATGGTCAACCATCAACTTCTCCTCCACACTTTAGAATCCCTGTCACTTGACTCACTAGCACCACAGTGGTTTGATTCATACTTGACAAACAGAAAACAAGCAGTCCTTTGGGACAGCCATCTATCCTCTCAACTCCCAGTTACTATCGGCGTCCCACAAGGGTCCATCTTAGGTCCCCTACTTTTCTCTATATTCATAAATAACCTGCCCACTTCCCTCCCTACATCCACTTGTATACAGTATGCTGATGATTCTACTCTCATCTGCTCTGCTTCATCCCCAGTAGAACTCCACTCCTCTACCCAATTGGTTTTCACAGCAGCAGAAAAATGGTTTCAACATATCTGTCTCCTCCTAAATCCCAAAAAAAACAAACTTCTACTTTTCACCCCAACCCTTAAATCCACCCCAATCACTTTTTCCATTGTGTCCTGCAATGGCACTATCATTAAACCTAACTATTCCACAAAACTGCTAGGTGTCACCATAGACAATCAGCTAAACTTTGACTATCACATTGATTTAACTATCAAGACAGTAAATAAAAAGATAGGTGCCCTCTACAGACTTAAGCCCTTTCTTACTGCCACATCCCGAGTATCTCTTGCCCAAACTCACCTCATCTCTACACTACTGTATGCCTCTCCTTCCTTTATCAACATTTCTAAAGCTAACCTTCAGAAACTTAATTTAGCCTACCATAGTATTGCCAGATTTGCAACTGGCTCTCCATTCGTACTCATCACTGTCTTAACTTAAAGAAACTCAACTGGCTAGAACTTCCAAACCTAATACTCCTACAGCAATTAGTCATGACTTTTAAAATTCTACATTACCCTCCAACACACCCATACTGAACAACCTTATCACACCTTATAAAAATCTTACTACACTTGCCAGCCAACAAGCTCCTAGTAACTACTCTCAAATCTCATAATAAAGCAGGTGACTCCTTATTTGCAAACACTATCGGATCATATTGGAATAAACTTCCCACTGAACTGACCTCCCTAGGCTCATGTCACCTTTTCAAAAAACAGATTAGAAATCATTTACAAAATCACTGGCTATGCCCATGCTCCAATCCCGACTGATAACTGCTACACTACCTGCTTTCCTAGTTAACACTGTATATTAAATTGTATCTTTCTTTTTCACAATGTTTGTTTCTTTTTTGTGTAGTGATTTTTAAACTGTAATGTTTATAGTATGATAGTGGAGCTTTCCTCCTCAGCCCTCTGCAGAAAATAGACATGTATCTAGCCAGACTAGCCCAGTAATACTGTATATTCAATTGTACTTTGCTTTTTTTTAGTCATTGTTTGATTGTTTTATTGTTTGATTGTTTTTTTGATTAGTGATTTCTTTTTAAACTGTAAAATTATAGTATGATAGTGGAGCTTTTCTCCTCGGGCCTCTGCTGAAAATGGACATGTATCCAGCCAGACTAGCCCGGTTAACAAATGTAAAATAAAAAATAAAATAAAATAAAAATAAATAAATAAATATGTCCACATGCACCGTTAATGAGGTGAGACGCCACAAACAATATACATCATGTAAGAATAGGCACACCCCAACCACCAACACAGCCAAACACGTCTGCCCTGAAATACACTAAAGTGTTGCTGTAGTTGTATCTTTCGACTTTTCCCTGTTAGGGGTCGCCACAGCAGAACTCCGGTTTGCTAATGATTGGCAGTAGATTTTTACGTACCGACTTGCCAGGCCTGACGCACAACCTTCAACGAAGGTAAGCCCATTCACACATGTCTCCACACAGAAGAAGCTTTAGCTGAGAATCAAACAGGACAACGTCTTACTATGAGGCGACAATGCTACCGCAGCACCACCACCGCAGCTTACAGATCACATAAGCAGGACCTGACATGACATGTGCGCAACATGCAGACAGTACTACAACCCACCTGTATGATGTCAGGTCGGTATTGGTAACATATCATGCAGTACAGTGTGGCTCCCATATGTTATGTAAAATATGGAAGCTATCAACATCCCCAGGATACATATACACAGACACATATATGCAGATACAGATAAACATAGCTACATAGATATATCAACATATATATATATATATATATATGTATATATATGGGTCCCTATCACATCGTCGACAATTCATTTCACTGAAACTCATTTAGATCGACAGTTCATTTCGCCGACAGAAAGATGTGCCCCTTCCCCATGGTAGGTGGGGCTTCCCACACCCCTAACTATATATATCAACTCCAGGGTTGCACAACATTGGGGAAGGGGGCACATCTTTCTGTCGACGAAATGAACTGTCGACGAAATGAGTGTCAGTGAAATGAATTGTCGACGATGTGATAGGGACCCATATATATATAGATATATATATATATATATATAAATATATACAGGTATACATGTGACTACACAGACACACGCAGAGATATGTGCAGTAAGATACATATGTAGAAGGTGTACACAGTATGGAACAGCCACCATGCCCACAGTTAATACCTTAACAACTGGACACTGTATGGGCCACCCATACAAATGACAGTCTTTGCCTGCAACATATGCTCACAGAGAGGTCATAGGGTAAAATACCAAACACAGGTTTACAGAACTGGATAACCTTTATTTGTGTACTATTACAGTTTTATATGCCATGTATTATAGCTGGTCAGACACTGACATCCATATAAACAGAGTAATGCAACTGTGAAACCATTATACTAATACAGTAGTCTGAAAAGGTTCACAACTGTTGCTGTCCAGGCCAAACCCTTCATATTGTACAATAGTAAAGACAGACTGGGCCACAGGATACCAAACTATCAACAGTAGTTAATGCAGGTGTATAGTTCAGCAGCCTTTGTCTACACTCTGTACAAAATCACTAGGTGGTAAAGACTTCAGTTGACCAAATGGGATGTAACTGTTACATAACAAGGCATAAGTGACACCATCACAAGCACACTGACAAACAGAACAGTCTGTATGGCAGGAGGCAGTAGGCCTGCATTAACCCGATTTATGTAAGTAATGTAAATATAGGTGAAGTGCATGATGCTGTACATACAGATACCTTAAGGCAGCTCACCCCTGATACCCCCACATTTTGTAACAGCCTAGGTCATTTATGGTGCACCCTAGACTCAATAATACAGGGCCATATACCAATGTTACATACACTGGCCTCTGGAGTGCATAAGGGCATACATGTATTGTGTAGGTGAAGCCCACGCATATATGGCCTCAGCCCCACTGTATGTGTGGGGGATACAACAGCAGTGGACTGATGGCAGCAATGGCAGTGTGATATACTCACAGCCCACTACAGAACAACCCCTGACAGTGTGTCATATGTGCAAAGCTTGGTATGTAGGTGGAGGACAGAGGCTGAAACACAGGCCCATATGTGGAAAACTGTTGCCATATACTAAGCAAGTCGCTGGTGTCACAGGATAGTCTGCAACATACCCTTAGTCAGGGAATTGAGGTTAGAAGCATAAATGAATGTAGCTATGCACTGATAGCACTCAACACACACACTGCCAGTTAAATATCAGACACAGCACCTGTGTGGAGGACAGACATAACATGATAGGCACACCTCCGGCCACCGAGAGGATAGGCCCACAAGTAAGAGCTATGCAGACAGACTGCATTCCAAGGTGAACTAGTATGTACACACACACACCCTGTAACACCAGTACTATACAAAGCATAACACAACTCTACTCACACACTGTCTGCAGTTCTGGAACCTCCTACAGATATGCAGCTGGCCTGAGTGTGCTGGTTCTCCTGTAAGAGGTATTGCTACCTGCTGTCTGTAACACTGATGCCCACACACAGGAATGATGTCCATCACACAGGAAAGGTAAAGGGACTATGCCTACATGATGTGGGGATTTATAGTAGGTGGTTGCCATGACAGTGGTAATTGGAGGTACGACACAGCAAGCTGCATGCAGTTAGCAAGTGGAGGACATTAATTGGGTCAGAGGCCCTCACCTGATCATGTGCACCACCTACTAAAGCCAGGCTGCAATCTATTCAAAGCAGCTCAATCCATTTACTGGAGAGAGAGGGAGAGAGAGAGAGAGAGAGAAGAGAAAAAGAAAGAAAAGACAAAGCTCTTCAAACAAAAAGCTGATATCACAGGCATTTAACCAGATGTCATTCAACAAGACATCATTCCCACAACAGGTATGTGAGGTGTATATACATGTAATAGCATGTAGTACCTGGTCCATCATAATGGGATAGATGATGTTCAACTGAACAACAGCTATGGACAATAGTGTCTTTCCCTGTGTGTAGTGGGCCATAGCCGTTAACTGTGCAGGTCAGCACTGACAGACAGGATGTAAGCCATCATAGTGTGTGTAGTGTAAAGGGAAGTATGTATATTATGTGGCCAATATCTGGTGGTGGAAGTAATGCCATTATGATGGACATGTGGGATCCATGGCCCACCACTGGCAGGATACTCAGTTGAATCTGTAATGTAGCATGCCGGAAAGCCATAGGTGTGTAATAGGGTTACCTGCAATTGGCTCCTATATATACCCCCCTAATGTCAGGCCATGTCCATATGTGGCACCTGTCTGTGTTGTAACAAGGCAGAACAGTGCAGCTGTGCAGGAAGGTGTTGTGAGATTGTGTAGCTGATGTCTGAATGTACCCCACATATCGGTATGCATATGTGTACATATGTCACATATATAATATTTAAAGATATATATGTATATCAGCATGTATGTCCAGAAATATACATATACCCATGTGTAGACATATAAATGTGCACATATATATGAAGTCACATATATCTACACACATATAGATAAATACCAATATGTAAATGTCTACATCTGTACAAACACACACTAACAGATATGTATGGTAAGACATGTCCTGCATATCACTACCACAGTGATGTGTGCTATGTGCGAGGCAGCAGCACACATTGTAATACAGACAGATATCTACAGCTAGCAGTGTGTGCACCATGGACGGGTATGTCATATGTTAGTTTCATCCTAGCACCACAATGCCCCTGCCTGTGAAGTATGCTATGGGAATATGAGGAAGTATGGCAGATACACACATGGAGGTGGTCAGGATTGGTAGATATAGAGGACAGTCTACAGGGGTGGTATGTGACACGTGGTGGGTAAACACCATGGATGGTGTGTGTGGTTTGTGATGTGGACGCACCATGGTCCCCAATATGGGCACAATGGGAACAAGGCTCACACCAACTCCCACTCACAACAGCAGTCCATGTCCAGAAGGTGCCAGGTCTGGTGGCTGAGCAGGAGGACATGTTGGCTGTGTGAATGTGTACTGGGTGCCTCAGACAGATGTAGCACATCCCTCATGTGTCCGTGGAGCCTGGTATGGAACAGGCCCTATATCTGAGCTCATGGGGCAGGGATATATTGGTGTGTGCCCGAGGGGGGTGGGCTAACATCCTCTGGGTGGTTCCAGCTGATGGTATGGCTGTAACAGTACACGAGGAGGTCCCAGGTTGGCACACATATGATGTGGCCAATTATCCTGGTCAGATGGGTGTGGAGAGGTGGATCAGCTGGCCAATGGAACATATACATGTTATTGTGTCACTGTCATAGTACATATGTTGGTAGTAATAGTCTATACAATCCCTGTACATGTCCAACAGCATGCATAGAATTCCCCGCTATAACACAGACTGTCAGATGTGCAGCAATCTCAGAGCAGCCATACCACTGGCATATATGTAACCATAGAGGCCCTGACAATGGCATGCAAGTGAATAGTCTATAACAGGCCGACAATGTTAGTGTCCACACAGGGGACATGGCTACAATCACAAAGCAGAAGGTGTGGTACACTACACAATCTGGCCAAATGGTAGTTAAGCTATAACCATACCTAATGAGTTGTGTGTCTAGTCTGTTGAAGCTGATATGGTGGAGAGGTGACAGAGATGTGGCTGGAAGCACATACACAGGGCCAATATTGACATGATAACCTCATACATGTACTGTTGTAACAGGGCTTGTTGCAACATATGTCCTATGAGGGATATGAAGTCAGTAACTGTCAGGGCTTTCACCATCTACAGATCCTCACACTACCTTCTGCTGTTCACAGATACATGCTCAGTGGGTATCACATGACACCAAGGGCACAACACACTGCCCAGTCTGTAGACAACCCTGCTGATGCGGATTCCTCATAAACATAGTACTGACATGGCAGGTATTACAACATGTAGAACAACCATACCCACACACATCCTCTGTTAAACCAGCATAACTCCACATGCAGTATAGCAGCACTTACAGTCTGTAGTCAGGTCAGGCACACACCCCCTCCTGTGTGTTGCCCTGTTTCTAAAGTGTAAGTTGTTAGGGGTAAATCCCTAATCCATCTGAGATGCATTTCCCCAAATGACAGATCTAGTTCCTGCCCACAGTGGATGTAAACGGCCAACACCAAAATGATGTTCCTAGATATTAGTGTGTGTTACCACGCAATTAGCTATGGGAATGTTACCACAGCTGTTCCACATGCACTCAGCAAGAGGAGGACTGCAATTGGTGCAGAAGCCATCAGCTGATCATGACCATCACTTACAAAACACAAGCTGCTGCCTAGCAAAGCAGGTGTACATCCCACATCCACCACTGAGGGTGTGGGCAGGACAGACAGAGGCAATGTATGTCAGGGAAGGTGTGGGTGAGTAAAACTTATGCATGTTTGTGTCACACACCTACCATTATGGGGTTTCAAACACCTGACTGACTATGCATAGTTATCACATGTGTATGCAGTTATTGCATGCGCCTCATAGATTACATATTAGTGAGCTGTCCAGATGTATATGTGCTGGTGAGTGACATCTGCAACACTGTTGCAATACAGTAGGTGTAGCACATGGGCCTGTCCACATGAACAGGTGTCAGTGTCAACACAGCCATACTCTGTAAGGGACCCATACACATTGCCACACTTGGCAGGGTAATGAATACACTTCCTAACCACTTACCTTGCCACAATACAGTAATGCATAGGTATCAATTGGCCCACAGGGGGTATCCTGGGGTTCTATGGTCAAAGGGTATGTGACGGTGTCTGACATTAGAGAGCATGCTTCAGTATGCCACTGGGGGTGGTACTGGGTGTGAATGTGGTTAGAAGCAACATACACCACACACACAGACACAAGGTGCTAGTACCGGCATGCGTGTGTGCAGTGCTTTACGGGCGTGTAGTGGTTGATGGTGCCAGATGGCAGTACAAGGCTAGGTGAGGGATATATCGTGGCATCAGGCCACATGAAAATTATCTGCATTATGGCTAAGGGGTGTAGTGTCCGGAATGGATCACACAGGTGGGTATAGTATTCACCATCCAGTCTCCTGGGTTGCTCTTGTGCATGGCCAGTGCTGTGCAATGCTTAGCATGTATGTGTTCTATATGCCATGACATGGACGGTGTTTGGGATGTGCACATGTGCCACTTTCATGTACAGTGACATGTGGAAGTGTACATGGTTTGTCTGTCCCATGTTGTGTACACAGAATGTTATCATCAGATGCGACAGTCCTGCCCTCATGTGGTGGGGGCCAGGTAATGGACAGCAGGTTGACCCTGCACCTACATTGATAGCATGCTACAAGTATTCCCTGGTGTCAGTGGCATCTGTCCATACAGGGCATGTGTGTAAGGCATGGTATGTCCTTTGTGGATCACATGTGATGGAACCACAGTTGTTGCAGGCATCCAGTGGGAAAGATAATGAAGGCACACTGTCTGCAATTATGTGCCTATCGTACTGATGGACAGGGTGCCATGGCCTCTGTAGGCTACTGCATTCACACCATAGTTACTATCAGTTGTCAATATGCAGTGTACTACACACATCATGGCTGTTGCCAAGCCATGTGTGTATTTATTAGACATGAGTTGAGAGTATGATTTGGGTAATACTGGGGTTGTTAACTGTGATTGCCTGGCCTTGATGTCACATGTATGGGTATGGATATGCACCCTAGCCTCCCAGCTATTTCACAGCTGTTTTCCCTGTACAGTGAACATTGTGATATGTACTAGGGCCACCATATAAGAAAATTGCAAAACCCACTACACATTGGGCCCAGGTGTCACACACGCACACCCTCCTCCACAGGATACACAGTGCAAACACACACACACACACACACACACACACACACACACACACACACACACACACCTGTCATATCCAGGAGTAGAACCCCTACCTAACTAGTTTATTACACTACAGCACTATGCAATTATAGTACACACCACTGTGATTACTTTTTCCCCAAAGGTGTATATGACATTGGCTGACATCAGCAGGATTGCCAAAGTAGGGCATTTGACATGCACTGTGACTAGCCTAAAATGCATTACTCCCTACACAGACAGTAGAGCACACACAAAACATCCAGAACTGCCATGGGTGGATATAGAACCCTACCAGAGTTTTGAATCATACTACAGCAGTACACATTTATGGCACGGGTTACGGAGATTACTGGGTTACAATCTTCCCAGAGGTGTATTTTGAGGTGGAGAACATCAGCAGGCTTACTAAAGTAGAGCATTTAAATTGTAGGGGGTGTGTCTACCCTACAAAACATTGCGTTCTACACAGAGTCAGACAGACATATACTCACAAACAGTTGCCAAGGCTGGCGTGAGAATTCCTACTTTACTAATTTATCACACTACAGCAATACACAGTTACGACATGCGCTACAGAGATTACTGGCCTATTATTTCCCCAAAGGTGTATTTCACAGTTGATGACATTGGCACACTTGTCAAAGTGGACCATTGGAGGTTGTAGTGTCTGTGAATTAACTCAAAAGCATTGCTCCCTACACTGACATAAGAACATACACTTGCCATGTCTGGGAAGAGAACACCTACTTATGTAGTTTATTACACTACAATAAGACACAGTTATAGGATGCGCTATGAAGATTACTTGGGTAGAGGTTCCCAGAGGTGTGTTACATCAGCTGCCTTGCAAAGGTTGAGCATTTGGATTGTAGATGGCCTAAAAGGCATTGTGCTCTACACAGAGACACAATGATGCCATGGCTAGGAATAGAACTCCTACTTAACTAGCTTAGTACACTACAGCAGCATGCAGTTATAGGAAGAGCTATGGAGATTACTGAGTCAGAGTATCCCAGAGGTGTATTACTAGCTGGATTACATCAGCTGCCTTGCAAAGGTTGAGCATTTGGATTGTGGGGAGTGTGGCGTGGCTAGCCTAAAAAAGCATTGCTTTCTACATAGACAGACAATCACACACAGTTGCCATGTCTGGGAATAGAACTCCTATCTGACTAGCTTGTTTTATTACAGTGGTACACGGTTACAGGACACGCTACAGAGATTACTGGACTGCAGCTTTCCAGAGATGTATTACTAGTTGGATGACATCAGCTGCCTTGCAAAGGTGGAGCATTTGGATTGTGACTAGCCTAAAAAGGCATTGCTTTCTACACAAACACACACAGTTGCCATGTCTGGGAACAGAACTCTTACATAATAAGTGTATTATACTACAGCGGTACACAGGTACAGGACACGCTACAGAGATTACTGGCCGATAGCTTCCCAGGGGTGTATAAATAGGTGGATGACAGCTGCTTGCAAAGGTTGACCATTTGGATTATGAACAGTGTGGCTAGCCTAATAAGCATTGCTCTCTACACAGACAGACAGATGCACACACAGTTACCATGTCTGAGAATGGAACCCCTACCTAACTATTTTATCACATGACAGCAGTACACAGTTACAGGATGCACGATAGCGATTACTGGGCTACAATCTTCACAGAGGTGCATTTCTAGGTGGATGACATCAGCAGCCTTGCCTAAGTTTTGCATTTAAATTGTTGGGAGTGTGACTACCCTAAAAGGAATTACTGTCTACACAGTCAGACAAACAAGCATGAGATTCAAACTCCTACTTAACTAATTTATCACATTACAGCAATATGCAGTTACGGGACACACCACAGAGATAACTAGGCCACAGCTCTCCCAAAGGTGTATTTCACATTGGATGACCTCAGCAGGCTTGTCATAGTATGGCTATGGGGAGGGCAGTGTGTGTGCATGGGCCATTACCCATTCATCTAGGGGTTGACATGCCACATGCGGGCACACACAGGGTCATATTTCACAGGTAAGTGTATGCAGTTGCTAGATGACTACTTCCTTGTACAGTCATGTTGCACAGCTGGCACGTGCACCACATAGTCTGTACTGCTGACAGATACTGGTGGCTAGTATCTGCAGTGAGTGACATCTGCACCTCATGTATTTGGAGCCCTTGGGCTGTGTGCTAGGTGGGACAGGCCTGGATGGCTCCTTTTGACAGTCACCCTCTTCCACACATCTATGTCCATCTACCTTTGGCTTATTATAGTGTGTTGTCCTTATATATATGTCTGTATTCCTATCCACTGTGTGTGCAAGGCATGAGTGGTGCATACTGACGAGTGTATGCACTAACAACTGCGACTGCCAGATATGTCTAGTCAACTGGTGTTTGCAGACATGACATTCATGTGTTCAAGTGTGTGAGCATGCCCAGTGTGAACATTCAGTATGTTGTTGACTTACATTGCCTTCATTTCTCTATGTGTATGATCATGCCCAGTATGGCCATCTGTATTGCATGTGTGGGTCAAGTCCAGATAGTTTTTACTGCAGTGCTGACGTTTGTGTTGTACACCGACAGGTAGCATGCTGTCTCAGCAGGGTATCCATCGATCAGTTGGCACTGACTGTTACTACATTTCTGCATAGTGGGGGGGGGCACACCTGACTATTTCTACATTTCTACACAGGATTGGGGGTGGCATATCTGACTGTTACTATATGTCTACGTAGGATTGGGGGGGCACACCTGACACTTGTACACATTTGCTAGGACTGTACTGGTATGTCAGGTACTCCATTTCAGTCTGTCGTCTCACCTATCGCTCTGGCTAAAGGCATACAAGTGTACTACCGAACTTAGCTTATAATTACCTACATATTAGTGTCTGACTTCCTAGCCTTCACGACTGACATCCCACTTCCTGGCCTGCTGTAGTCAGTCTGTGTAGGCCTAGGAGGGATTGCCCATAAGCCTTATTCAGATGTCATAGCACAGCCTTTGTCTGTGATTGTCTACACCTGTCCTGCTGGCTGTGACTGTTGTTGGGTATGTGACACCCCCCCCCCGACTGGCATGTGTGAGTCACTTACCTTGTGGGTGTCCCAGTAATGAGGGTGGTGCTGCAGGGCTGCCTATGTCAGATGCACATAGTACACTCCCTAAACATGGTTAGACACAGGTAGTGTAATGTTTGGCATCCCTTTTACTGTATGTGAGAGTCAGAGAGAGGTGTTATTCCCTGAGTTCCTCCCATGTCAGTGTATGTGCTATGCGTTGCCTCTTTGCCAAGGCCAGGGCATACTGGGCATGCCTCCTTCTGCCTACTGGGACAGGCTCAGGTTGTTCCTCCTCCAAGTCACTCTTTGCCTGTGCAAACTTTGGCAATGGTGGGGGGCTGTGTGGCCCTGCCCCATGCTGTTCCTGCTGCAGCTGTTTCCACAGGATCATATTGTGTAGCATGGCACATAGAAGGACAATTTGGGTACATGTAGCTGGTGAGTACTGCAAGCCTCCGTGTCCAGGATCCAGAATCATGACTTGAGCATCCCAAACACATGTTCTATTATGATTCTTGTTTGTGCATGTGCCTCATTATGGAGTTCCTGTTCAGGTGTGTGTGCATTTCTGATGGGTGTCATCAGCCATGGCTCCAGTGCATATCCAGCATCCCCCACTAGGTGACTGTGTGGGATGTCCCCACTAGCAAATCTCTGGTACAGCTGTGTCATATGCCAGATGTAGGAATCGTGATAGCTCCCAGGGCAGCCAGCACACACATTCATTATTATGCCCTGAGCATCGCACACTACCTGGCAGTTGATGGAGCAGAAGCCCTTGCAGTTGATGTAGACCCTACCCCACTCACAGGGTGGTGCTTTGATGCATATGTGCATGCAGTCTATAGCACCCACTACCTCAGGGTATTCTGCTATTTGGTGGAACAGTTGCATATTGCTGGCCAAGGTCTCATGGATGTTGGGGAAATATACATGCTCACTGACATGTGCTGACATGGCATCCAGGAACTGGTGGAGTACCCTGGATGCTGATGCCTGTGAGATCCCAATCATATCCCCAGTTGGCCTTTGGAAGGTACCTGTAGCTAGTATTCTTAGGCCTACACATACCTTTGTATACACTGGGATGCATTCCCCTCTGTTAGTTCTGTGTGTGAGGTGTGGCCAGCACAGCTGAACAATTTGCTGTAGGAGGTCCCTGTCTACCCTGTAGTGCTCCACTTTCTCCAGCTCATGTAGCCCTTGGTAGGTTACCCTGGGTCTGTACACTCTTCTCCGTATCCTCACTGTGGGTTGCTCATCAGCATTCACATCCTCACCACCCTCAGCCTGTTCTGCAAGTTGTTGTATGGTAGCTATTGTAGCCCCTAACATTTTGCAGTTGTGAGTGTTAAAAGTTCCCCTTTTGTTTACACAGGTGGTGTAGAGTGTGGGAAAAACTGGAGGGGTAGGTGTTTGCATAGTTTATAGTAGTAGTGTTCTGGGCTGGGCTGGTGTGCTGCCTGTGCAATTGGCTGCTTCTGATGCATTTCACCTGCCAGCTAAGCTAGTACACTCCTTGATTACCTTCCTACTGCTGCTTTCCCTTCCCATTGCCTTCCTGTTTCAGCCTGTGTGCGCACCACGCAAACAGAGTGCTCAAATGTGCACACTACTGCTATTTCCTGGTTTAACCTCTTTTTTCTTCCTGTACGACCTGGTGCATGGCATGCACACCCACTTAGGCTTTGTAAAGACTGCTAGGCAGGTTTAGACACACACCCTAGCTTAGCTGTGGTACGTTAGGAGCAACCCCCAGCCATAGGGCTCCAATCTGCTTACAGTATGCCTGACAACCCCCCATGATGTCACCTACCTCCTAGGCTTGCACCCAGCTACTCATACTCTTACACTGTTGGGACCTGCCTCACATCCTGGGGAAAACTGGGATTCCCTATCCCTCATTTGCATAGGATTGCCTGCTAATGCATAGTTACATGTCTCACACAGATCCTCCCCTCTTAGCAACCACTACTCACTGGCCAGGTTGTCTTCTGCCTGCCATTGACTTGCATGGCCGAATACTGATTTTAGTTAGACTGCTTAATTTAGGTTTGTTTTGCTATTTTCCCCCGATCCCGTTTGCACGCCGCTGCCCTACGCTTAAAACAGCCAAGATCAGCTAATAGGAATTAAAACTTGTTTTTCTTTTCATTTTTGTACATTTCCAATGCCAATGGCCTTATATTTGGCCATTGGCATGCTTACTACATGATCTCCAGCATTTATATGGGGCTGTCATAGCTTCGTTTTGGATTTTGCAGACGTGTACTCGGTTACTAACCGAGTACCTTTCTGCTGATTGCACTAGTTCTGCACAGACGGTCGCAAGCTTCCTGGAGTGCAAATTCACCTCATTTGCATGGATTTTTCCTGCAAATGGGGTGATTTGCATACAAGGGCTTTGTCTATGCAATATTAGTGCAGGAGCGCTTGCGCATGCCCCTGCAGGCTGTTCCTGGATCGCATGGCGGACATATTGCCCACTTGAGCTCTGGCACCGATCTTGCACGCTGTGCAAGCTTTTGAGAATCCGGGGGATTACTTTAAAGTTTAACAACATTTTTATGATGTCCCCTTTATTGATTGTTATTACACAAATTCATTACTTAATGGATTCATTGAAAAAAAAAAAACAAAAACAATGATAAACCATTTTTCCAGATTCCTTATTAATGGTCTCCTTTATTAGGTCTGTTGTTTATTCTGAAGATCAATATATTTTAAGGGCAGCTAGTTTAAAAACAACAATATTTACTGTTATTTCATATTCCTATTCATATAAATCATTATAATATTATTAAAGGAGTCTGATAAATTGTCATGCTCTATATAAATCTGACCTTCACCGCTTCATCTTCAGCATTTTTTGTTATAATACAAGGAATTCAGAATGGTTACAGTGAGGTACACCTTGTGGTAACCTTTTGAAATTCAGACACCCCACCATGGCGCTTTAGCACAAAGATGTGCAGCATCATGGTGGGTGTCCCTTGGCCGTGCTAAATGCTAATGAGGGATTTCGGGGATAGACATATGCTAATTAGCCATGTGCTGTCCCACAGAAATGCCTTTGGGAATGAATTTATGCAACTGCTCACCTGCATAAATTAACATGGATGCTCATTTTAATGAACATGGCCAAAAGCTCATATTCACCCATTGTGGTAGAGATAAGTGCTGGCGTGTTGAGTGGACATGCATTATTGTGGGGCATTGTTTGTGCATATGTATGAAGCTGCAGGTGTGAGTGTTTGTCAGCCTAGGAGGTCACAGTAGTGGGGTTACTGAAAGGTTAGATATGTGTGTGTGTGTGTGTGTGTGTGTGTGTGTGTGTGTGTGTGTGTGTGTGTGTGTGTGTGTGTGTGTGTGTGTGTGTGTGTGTGTGTGTGTGCTCACCCCCATGTACACATGTGCATAGGTGGGTATATGAGTGAATGGGTGAGTGTGATTGGATGGGGAGGTGGCTGTGTTTGTGTGTGTAGGTGGGCTATCATACCTGCACACAACCCTTGATGAGCAAGCAAATCTTGCAACATTGCTGGAGGAAACAATTAAAAAGAAATGAAATAAAAATGATGACATTGAACAAGGGAATCACTAGACATAGGAATATTCTATAGAGGGTGCCCTGAAGACATAGAAAGTACTCTCTCATCTCAAACAGTGACCATTAGCCTACTGCATGATCACTTGACACCAAGGATACTTCAAAACATTACCAAAGTGATTATTTAAAAAGTGATGTAAAGTAAAAGGCAAATGTTTTGAACTCTCTTCCCTTGATACAGAAAGCAGAAGCATCAACCCACTATGCTAAGCAAACGTTTAGTGCAGTCAGGATTATTTTGCATTTTAATTATGAAGTTCAAATATCCAACATGATTCAATGAGTGTAACAGCTAATGAGTTATGAGGGGAACAGCAGGAGTATGTCTGTGTGGAGGAATGGTTCAATACAGAGCAAGGAGGGGCACTCAACACTAGGGAAAACATTTAAACTATTAGTGGTACTCAATTTAAACTTTCTTAGAGCAAAAGCTGTACCATCACTATAAATTGTCAGCTATTATTTACTGACTGTAAGTCACTATGATTTATCAGGGTGATTTATTATGATGGGGACAACACATTAAATGAGACATCTGGTATGTTCTGTCAGATACAGGTAAGAGGTGTGTGTGTGTGTGCGTGTGTGTGCGTGTGTGTGTGTGTGTGTGTGTGTGTGTGTGTGTGTGTGTGTGTGTGTGTGTGTGTGTGTGTGTGTGTGTCTATATCTGTGTGTGAAGGAGTATGAATGAGGGGTTGCCTGTGTCAATGGGATGCATCATATGCCAGAGTTACTACTGCAGGAAAGTGCTGATTAGTATTAGGCATAGTAAACAGTGATTCAGAGAGATGCAAATCAGCTGTACTGAAGTCTTTGCTGCCTTGCTGTAGCTAATATGTTTCTGAATCACAAATTGCTGCATCATGGAAACAGCCCTACCACCAGCACTGGGACTGTTTCTGAACCCTCAGCAGTGCTTATATTTCTTATTTCCTAAATGAATCTGTTATTCAATTATGTCTTATCTCTTTACAATATTTAATTTCCTTAAGATGCAGCATTTCTTAATCTTTATAGATATTTTAATTTGTCTCAGTTCTATATTTTGTTACTTCCAGATTTACTTTTGTTCATTATTTATTTAGTTACCCGAATTAGTTTTGAAGGTGTATTACTTTTTCCTATATTATACGTTTTTAATGCAGGAAAATAAATTGTATTACTTTTTCCTTTATTATAAGTTTCTAATGCAGGAAAATGAATAAGCTTTTAAAGCATCTCCTGCTATTTCTAAAGAGCTATGTACTATTTTTAGTTTAATCTTAATAACTGTCATTTAGTTGTTCATCATTAAAGGAATGCAAGCAATTATGTTTAATTTTCTTTTGGATTTAGTTAAATTAAAAAATTGCGGTAAGAAAAATAAAATTGATCTGACATTAAATTATAAAAAAATGATAATGTTAAGAAGTACTCTGAGTCAGATATTAAAGGACACAGGGCAAGATAATGCTGGTCTGGCATTCAGACTAATCATTATAAAAAGAGTTTTTTTACCCACATTAGTGCTCATCCTTACTTCTGTGAGGGAAATAATCCAATTAATATGGAATGAACTGGAAGAAGAATAGTAGTAGAAATGAAAAGCCAATGCATTAGATGCATTTCTGGGACTCTGAATCATTCTTTCTGCTACCATGGAGATGCAGAAAGGCATGATGTGGCTGAAAGGTAATTATCAATTGACCAGTAAGAATTTCACAGCCCAAGCATTAATTAATTAAGAAATCTAGTGACAGAAACAGGGAATAGAGCTGTTTTCACAAATGTGGCTAGAGCTATCCAAACTACAGTAGCGTGCATGTAGCATTTACATAAGAAAGTACATGTCCACACACAACTTAATGCAACAACAATGGTTGGAAGCCATAATAAGTGTTTCCCTGTAATGTTTTTATCCAGTTTTATTCATTAAAATGGGGGGAAAATGGGGGGAAAAGTCAGAAAGGGGAACAGCAAGTAGCCGAACATACATAAGGATGCAGGGAATGTAGTTGTGGGAGTAGAGAGGAGGAAGAAGGGTATACTTTTTCAGAACAAGTGCTCATGTTCTTTATAAGAAGGGTAAATGAGAAAGGATTTAACAGGAAGGCAGGGAATAGAAAGAAGGTCATTTGGAAGCAGGTAACGGGGCATTGGGGTAGGTACCTGGCTTCTCATTATAATTCTTGGGCCAGACCCAGATAAAGGTCTGTGACTGTTCTGTGTAGTAAGCCCTGCCTCATATGGTGGAGAACTCAATGCCAGGCCTGTAAGAGAAGTTTACTGCTGTCAAGCAGGTAGTATACTGTGTGGGACCTTTAAGTACTTCATACGTGTCTGTTGGGAGGTAATGACATATTTGCTGTACATTTAATACTGTGAGGAGAGTGGGGTGCACCAACAACATCCAGAGGCATGCATGGAGTGAACCTTGCACCACACATCTCTCCGTGATGTGACTGTGTGACTGGTATGTGCTTGTACCTTTTACAACCACCCCCTCATATGGACTGCAGATATGGGGAAGAGTGTGTGTCAACCAGTAGGTGAAGGGTATGAAAGTCTACAGTTCCACTGTGCCAGTGTGCTGATCCACTATTGCTCCACTTAGTTTTACATTAAACACACATGTATTGCTTGCTTCATGGATCACTTTTGAGGAGGTTTATTCTAAGGCCTCTGTAACATATTTGGCCCTCTGCCCCTTACATGAGTACCAAAATGTTTTATGCCTGAATTGTGATTGCTGTGTTGGAATGGGGGATGGAGAAGAGCTAGAAACACACACACACACACACACACACACACACACACACACACACACACACACACACACACACACACACACACACACACACACACACACACACACACAAAACACACACAACCCATGAAGAGGGACTTCTGTGGATAATCATAGGGGGAGTGTGTTCACTTCCTAATGTATGTCCAGGCCTAGACCCTAGCCTATCTTTGGGACTGCACACACACACACACACACACACACACACACACACACACACACACACACACACACACACACACACTGCTCTCAGGAGTCATATATCAGATGAATGCATTGCGTGGGTGGACACACTTGTATTTGACAAGTACAGTCTACGTTTGACAGTGACAAACACTGTACTTGACAAGTATGGTGTTTGTCATTATCAGGAAGGTTGCAGACCACTGTCGGCTAAATCTTCTGCTGGGTCTGTTGTACTTCCACAGCTTTAGAGAGTAACAAGATGCACTGAACCACATGTGTACTCCCCACTCCCTCACCTCCACACATCTACGCAGTCACAGATTACATATAGCCACTGTGTTTACTACTGTTGCCCATGAATGTATGGAATAGATGAGCTGTCTCTCATGCAGCCATGTTTCCACAGGGTTTCATTATCAAGGCAATGTGACCCTGTGCCAACACAACACCCAGAAAAACAACATACCTACTGCTACCTCATGGATGGCACTTGCACATGTTGGTAGTTCTACATTATTTTTGCCATGTTACAGTGGTCATATCAACTCAGAGTACTTTTATGTGTTTCTAAGTAGGAGTATATCATGTATGATGTATCACCAACTTAAATCTGTATATTTTTGATAGTACAATTTGTCATGCCTGAAGGTGACCATCACTGAAAGGGTAACTTATCCCAGGCAGGATCTCCATGAGCATGGTCAGAGGATGCTCTGGCACAAGAAATCTGACAGGGCCTTCATGTGCATGTCTGATGAGAATTTGTCCAGGAGATAAGTGCTGTCAATGTCCAATATTAGACACATTAGTAGATCCATAGAAGAATCACAGACATGACTATACAGACATGGAACAAGGCAACTCTCCTAGCACAAGAGCAGAGGGCCACCAGCAGGGCACTGCCAACAGAAACATCATTTTCAGACAAAAAGGAGTTCCTGGCATCTCTGACTGGTGGTCTGGATAGTTCCATTGAAATTACCACAAAGGCTAAACTCTGTGGACAGCATTATCAATCAGAGTAAAACAAACTTAAAACACCTACACCTAAGGAGTACTTCCATGTATTTTATTCTTATTACCACAATTTGTTTTTGTCAGACTAAATGGTTAACAAGTTAATGAAAACGTTTTACTACTACACAACTTTACCATTCTAATGCCTGCAGCAGCATGTCATGCATGGCCAGTGGGGAATCCCTTGCAATAAAAAAGCAGACATTACTGTGCAAGAGGATCTGTTTGCAATCATGCATATGGCAGAAGCTGCTAAATGAATAACCCAGTAAAGAATTTTAACTTGGCAGAGAAAAACATTTCCATAGACAGGTAGTCCTTACTTTTAGTCTATGGTATACTAGCTGCTTTTATGTAAGGTGGGGAACACTGTTTGAATAACAAAGTCAAAAATTACAAGATGTTAGGATGACTAACAAACCATTTCATAAGACAGGCACTTCTTTCTGCTGTCAACAGTATAATGGCAGTTAGGTGTAAACAACTGTTGTAAAAGCAAACAGCAACTGCTACAGCAAATATCATTTGTTAATAATACAACAAGGCTTTTTAATAATTTCCATTTCTACTTTTTTTGTTTTGCACCATGGGAAGACATTTCTCTCAACTACCACCTCTTTCACAGAAGGCTGGCATAGCTGGTCCCCTGACTCTGTAACTAGTCTTGGTATCAACCAAGTAAAATAGAAATATGGGTAATAAAACTATTTATTGCATTATACTATATAAATCTAACAAATTATTAAATTCTGTTATTAAAAAACATGTCATATGTTTATATTACATTACTATGCATTACATCATAATACTGTATACCACAGTATTATTCAGAAAAATATTGATATTAGTTAGTGCTATAACATAATTTAACAAGCATTATCTTCTCCTACTTATAACTTCTTTTTTTTCTCTCTTTTTGTCTTTCACTACTGATCCAGAAAAGTCTAAGGCAGCTAGCTACACTACAGCCCAGGAAGGATCCCCCCCCAAAAGCTGGTCACTGGTGCTGTGGTCAACCACTGCAGTACAGCCCAGGAAAAATCCCTCCAAAGCTCATCAAGACGTGCTTTACAAGGTAGAAGTGGTTGCTACTCCCTCTCACGCAGCTGATGGTGTAGCAGCCTAGAACACCAGCAGCCCAAGCTGCAGGCAACAGTGAAGGCTACAGTCGAGAGAGCTGCAGAGAAAGGGTGGGGCCCATATCAATGCCTCCTTCAGTGAATACAAAACAAGCTCACCAGGTCAGTTCTAACCACCAAATCACCACAGGCTGCTACTCCCCTCAACATAAGGGTCTGCCTGTCCAGGTTGCAGGCAGTGCTCTGTCTGAGAGTCTCTGAGCTAGGAAGACTGTTGCAGTGATCACATGTCCCCATCATCTGTGTTCCCACTCTTTTGTTTCAGTCCTACCACTTATGCATTTACACAACTCCTTAACTATCATAATTTGTCCAGCCCCTTCACTTGTGAACTCAACCTACTGTGTGACCTCCCACTCTTGTCTGTTTAGTCTCTGTTATTTTCAATACCCTTATCTCTTCCCTAAACATCATTCCTTCCCTTACTACCCTTTGCCCTTTCCTATCTTCTTGCATATATCTTCATCTATCCATCTATCTATCTATCTATCTATCTATCTATCTATCTATCTATCTATCTATCTATCTATCTATCTATCTATCTATCTATCTATCTATCTATCTATCTATCTATCATCTATCTCTAGCTGGGACAGAGTGAGACAGGTAGTCACCCCAGGTGAAAAGCATTGGGAGGGAAAAACTGGTTATCCATCATCCTGTATGTAACTGTTATAACCCCATGGCTAAAATTTAATGACTGAGTTATTGCAAGGAAGTGTTTTTTTTTTCAGCTGAAGAGCAACATGGGGTGGGGACTGTGTTATTGGCACAGGGCACTGACTGAGCCAGCTACACCTCTGATCTAACTTCATCTGAGTCATGAATTTAAATCTGATAGGGTAGAGAATAATACTATATCCTGTTTCACACAAGAACCTGATTTTACAAGTCCTGCAGACAGCAGTTATAGGTGTATAAATAGAACAGATACAGAATAAAATTATGAATGCAGTGAGAACTCTGATGTCATTCTGCAAACCTGCTTTTATTTTCTTACAAAGGTTGTAAAAAGAGTTTGAATCACAATAAGGATCTATTTTAATCCAGTTCAGAGATATCATTCAGAAAAAAAACTGATGTAAACAGAAATGGCCTAAATACTGCAGCAAACAGGTGGCACTTTAAGGACAACAACTTCTACAACAAAGTTCTTGAATGTTAAGAGTTTTTTGAAAATAACAGTATTTTGTAGAATATTCTGTGAATTTCTACAGACAACAAATAATCTTTCCAGACTGAAATGACAGAATAGCTATAAAAAATAACTTCCACTATTAGTAGGACCCATGCATGTGCCGAACTTGCGACTAATGGTATCACACAAACACTGATCCCACAGAGATAGAAAACCTGCTCACAGACAGATTTGGCAAAAATGTCACTCCGTTATTTCCTCCAAATTTATCAAAATCCTTGTCCCCAACTCCCCCACCCCTACCCTACATATTCGAATATCAGGTTATTAAAGCCTTATCTAAGGCAAAAAACACAGACTCTGTGGGACCAGACAGCATCCCAGGCTGTCTTCTAAACAAATTCAGACATGAGCTGGCATCACCATTAAGTAGCCTATTCAATCACAGCTTAACCACTGACTTTGTTCCTGTGAAATGGAGAACAGCAACAGTTATTCCCCTCCACAAAGGTAGCTTAGCAACAGATCTAGGGAATTACAGACCCATAAGCCTGACCAGCCTCATCTGTAAAACCACAGAAAGTATCACCATGGACCTCATAAATAAAGACATAGGTGACCTCCAAACCCTGGATCTGACCCAATTCAGCTTTGTCAAGGGCAGATCCTGCCTGTTAAACCTGGTGGATTTCTTCAAAAATGTGACCAGGGCCTTTGATGAGGGCAAATCTGTGCACACAGCATATCTTGACTTGGCAAAGGCCTTTGACACGATGCCACACTCAGGCATTATCTATAAACTTAGCAAACTGAACGTAAACCCCTTTGTTGTAAGATGGGTTACCAACTGGCTCACAAACCTATCAAAGTGCCTGACTCCACATCAACCAGCAGACCTGTCACCAATGGGGTGCCACAAGGGTCACTGTTGGGCCCCCTACTGTTTGATGTATACTTCTCAGAATTTCAGGCAAAAACTAAGGGTCTGTGGCTTACCACATTTGTGGGCAACTGCAAACTGGGTGCAAAGATTGAATCCCAAATGAAGTTAGTATACTTCAGGAGGGTCTTATGCAGATCAACAACTGGTGTCTTGATCATGGTCTCAAACTGAATGCAAAGAAATGCATCATTATTCCCTTCATTAAAAACAATGTCCCTTCACACTATCAAATTAACAATAATACCCTAAGTACCTACGAATTGGTAAGGGATCTGCGATCACAAATAGACTGCGACCTTAACTTTGACCACCATGTGTCTACTGTAGTAAGGAAGGCTTTCTGTGTAGCACACTTGATTAGCAAAGGTACTGCCTCTACAGCAAAACAGGTTATAACCCCACTATACTCGTCACTAATCATGTCCTATTGAGTTAATTCAGTGAGTGTAGGAAGCTGAATGTTTGTTTCTTATAACATAGCATGAGATTGTCAGCATTTTCTTTACAAATCATCAGCAGTCAAGCAACAGTATTATAGTGGGCATATTAAGGAATGTGCAAAAGATATTAACCATATTTATGTTATATTTATTGAGGTTTTAACTGTGTAGGTCAACCCACAGTGAAGCAGCAGACTAAGAGGTCTAATAAAGTCCAGCAAGACCAGTTACAAGGCCAGAATAGCCTCACAGGCTAAGGAAAATCACAAGACCTTCTTCAGCTGTCAGGATCTTAAGGGAAACACTCAGCAGTGTGCAGAACTGGTTGTAAATGACATAACCACTGATCCTGGGAACTATCGACCTATTAGCCTGACGAGCCTGGTCTGCAAGGCCATGGAATGTATCATCATGGAACTCATAAACAAAGACATTGGTAACCTCCAAACTCTGGATCCCACCCAGTTCGGGTTTGTGAAAGGCAGATCATGCCTCCTGAACCTGATCGACTTCTTTGAGGCAGTCAACAAAGCCGTGGATGAGGGTAAGGTGGTTCACACAGCCTATCTTGACCTCGTCAAGGCTTTCGACACCATCCCCCATTCTGGAATTATAGCTAAACTCACTAAACTAGGTATAAATCCCTACGTCACAAGATGGGTTGCCAACTGGCTCACTGACAGAACCCACACTGTAAAAGTTGCAGACTCCAAATCTGACCTCAAAGCAGTGACAAGTGGAGTACCACAGGGTTCCTTCCTGGGACCTCTCCTGTTTGGTATCTACTTCTCTGAAGTACAGGCTAACACAGAAGGCCTTTGGCTAATGAAGTTCGCAGATGACTGCAAACTAGGAGCCATAGTCATGATGTGGACATCCTACAAAAGGGCCTCACTGAGACAGATGCCTGGTGTCAGAGCCATGGCCACAAGCTCAATGCCAAAAAGTGCAATGTCATCCCCTTTGGTAAAAACTCTGTACCCATGAATTACCACATAGGCAGCAATCTACTTAACACCGAATGCGTGATAAGAGACCTTGTGACCCAGGTGGGCAGTAGTATCTCCTTTGATAGTCACATCACCACAGTAGTCAGGAAGGCCTTCTACGTGGCACACCTCATCATAAAAGGGTTCTCATCCAGGAAAAAAAAGAGGTCATTGTTCCCCTCTACTCGTCACTCATTAGACCCATTATAGAGTACAACACCCCTTTTGGAATGTACCTCACAAGACATCTGCAGCAGCTGGAAAGGCCACAGAAGTACCTCACAAAGAGGATTGCTGGCCTCAAACAAATGTCCTACACTGACCGCCTCAAAAACTCCAACTTTACTCCGTAGCATATCGCCTATGCCGAGGTGATCTCTGCCTAACATATAAAGCTATGTCAAACCCAGAGCTGTTGGACATGCTGCACCTAAAGAAATCCCAATCCCCCAAGCTACACACTCTAGGGACCTAAAACTTGTCACCACAATAAACAGGACATGCAGAAGGGATAGATTTCTGTCCCAGAGACTTCCTATACTCTGGAACAAGCTGCCCATCTATGTCAAGCAAAGTTCTTCATTAGCACTCTTCAAGAAAAATCTTGATGAGTGGATGGGAAATAGGAAATACACCCTGGGGATCACTTCTGTATCTCTGCTGGACAGTGGCACAGGAAAATAACTTTCTTGGGTGACGTAAGCTATGGAACCTTGCTGGCTAGGCTTATGTAGGCCCTTGGGCCGATAGCCTAGTACCTACCTATGAACCTTACTGACCAGGGTGAGATAGCTAATCTACTGGCTGAGAAACTTAGCTCTAACTTCCCCCAATCCTTACGAAATCCCTTCTAGCATATTCACCCCAACTATCGACATGGAGCAAGCAGGTACTAGTGCCACTTGCTAAAGCCAAAAACACTGCTTTAATGAGCCTGACAATATCCCTAGTTGCTTCCTAAAGTGCTTATGACATGACCTAGCAGAACCACTTGGGGGACTTGGTCATCACTTTCAATAAGGATGGTCCATCATCTGACTCCAGGAACTACAGACCCATCAGTCTGACAAGTCTAATATACAAAGCCATGGAATGAATTATCATGGTGATGATCAACAAGTGCACTGGCAACCTACAGACTCTGAACCCATCCCAGTCTGGCTTTGTTAAGGGAAGGTTTTGCCTACTCAACCTGGAAGACTGACCAGGATTATAGATGAGGTGAAAACAGAGCACACTGCCTACATTGACCTGAGCAAGGCATTCAGTACAATATCCCACTCAAGTATTAGTGACAAACTCCCATAACTAGACATAAATCACTATATAACTCATTGGATTACTGGCAGGTTCACAGACAGGACCCAAGAAGTTAGGATCAGTGTAAGCACCCCCACCAGGAGACCAGTTACCTGTGGAGTACCCCTGGGCTCTGTGCTGGGCCTGCTCCTGTTTGGCATCTACTTCTCATAAGTCAAGGCTAATGTCAAAGGCCTCTGGCTCGCCACAGTCTCAGATGGCTGTAAATTAGGAACTATCTTAGTTTTCCTCCACAACACCGGCATCCTACAAGAGGGTCTAACACAAACAAATGACTTATGCCAAAGCTACAGATTAAAACTCAACAGAAAGAAATGCATTATAGTGCCCTTTGGGAAATCATCCAACCAAGCTAATTACTCCATCAATAAAACCCCCTAAGAGTTGATCCAGTAGTTAGGAATCTGGGAGCAAACATAGACAGTAACCTGGTCTTTAACTATCACATAGCCAAGACAGTAAGAAAATTATTCTATGTTGCCCAACTCATGAGCAAGGGTATAGCATCCAGGTCCAAGGAAGTCCTAGTACCACTTTTCTGAGCCCTTATTGGACACATCATTGAGTATAATGCTCCTTTTGACATGTACCTAACCAGGGAATAGCAGCAGCTGGAATGCCCTCAAAGGTTCCTCATGATGAGAATCCAGAGTATAAATGTTGTGTTCTACACAGATTGCCTCAAGATCCAATCTCTCTACTCACTCTCCTACAGGTTACTGAGAGGCAGTCTATGACTGACATATAAGGCATTCTCATTTCTATCTCTGATGGTTCTCTTGCACATCTGTAAAACAAACAGCACTAGAAACATTAGATCCAAAAAACTGAACTTTGCCTGAAATATAAATAGAACATTCTGTAGAGAATAATATGTGTCTCAAAGGATTCCCACATTATGGAATAAGCTCCCCATCCATGCATCCATGTGAATCAAGAGTTCATCCCTGACCCTATTCAAACAAAACCTTGATCTCTGGAAGGGAAATCACAAATTCACCCCTGGTCTGGACCCCATGCCTCTGATGGACAGAGGTCGACAGTAAGTAAATTAATCCCCACTAACATACCAACCCCCACATAACCCTTAGCTAACTTCTTACTAACATACCCCACCATATAGGCATACAAGGTTTTCAGAGTTGAACAGCTAGGCTTATAAAAACCCTGGTGGTCATTGGCCTAATATAAACCTATGAACCTTTTAATCCTTAAGTTGACAGAATATGCTAGACAGTCCAGGACCAAAAATATACATTCTGTAGTTTCAGTACAGTTTGTGAAAAGTGATGCTGAAGTAAAAAATAGTTAAATAGTAAAAGACATGAAATGCTAATAATTTCATCTAGGTTAAACTGGAAACATATAACTTTTAAACTTGATAATGAGGACATTTCCCCACTTAGTACTTAAGTCACTGGTAAGAATGCACCTTTTTGTGCACATGAAAATGATAGCAAGGTCAATATGCTAATGCAGAACTTTTTATCTTAAAACTACAATCATCAGTTATCTATTTTACATGTTTAAAAATATGCCCAAGAATGCAGGGAAATGGGCTGTAAAAATGATATTGATATAAGGAAGAGTTTTAGTCTAAATAGTCTAGTGAGGATTTTTGTTTGTAGGAGATGCTGCTGGTGAGAAACATATAGATGTGAAAGTAAACTTACCATAACAGTAGGTGTTCAACTGATCATTGCTTTAGTAGCCTAAGGTATATGGGTTTATACCTGCATAGGATGTATCAGCTGGCCAGCTTCCAATGCTTCAGGGCACGTCCCACATAACCAAACTGTTTGTCAGCTCAAGCTGAGCTGGCTAAAAGACAGGTGTGGGTGCCAAGCCCTTCAGAGCTTTTCATGCCAATCGAGAAAGGGAAGCTGAGCCCTGTGAGGACAACAAAAATCAAATGCCCACACAGTGGCATAAAAATGCATTAAAAAAACAAGGGGATGGGGGGTGAGAGCAGCTACTGCAGCAGTGATCATTCCAGCATATACTGTTAAGGTAAGCTTACTTACACGCCTGTACAATGCTGCTCATATTGATCACTGCTGCAGTAGCCTAAGTTATATGGATAGATTACCATAGCTAAAAACAACTGGGAGATGAAAAAAGAAGGGTCCAGGAACCCCTGCAGAATGGTCCTAGTAAAGCCTGACCTTGACCTGTAGAAGGAATCCAGCTTATAGTGCTTTGTAAAAGTATGTACAGAGGAACAAGTTACTATTTCGAGAATACGTCTAGAGTCCAACCCTTTCCAAAAAGCCATAGTTGAAGCCAAGGACCTGGTAGAGTGGGCTTTAACCCTGCCTGGAATAGTTCTGTTGTGGTGGGAATAACAAAAGATTATAACCCGAGACAACCACTTGGAAAAAGTCTGCTTTGACACAATCTGTCCTTTCTTCTTACCTTTACAAGAAATGAACAAATGATTAGAAGTTCTGAAAGATTTAGTTCTGTCAATATAGTACTTGAGTTGACTGTGGACATGCAAGGTATGAACTATCCTTTCTCCCTCATTTTTGGGTTCAAGGAAGAACACAGGGAAGTAAACTATGATACCACTTTAGGCATAAAGAAGGACTACTTCTCAAAAAATTCCCATCTTTGTGGAAAGTGAGATAAGTTTAACCTACCATAAGAGCTTGCAACTTGGACACTTTTCTTTCAGAGGTCAGAGTATTTGGTAAAACTGTTATCCATGCCAATAACTTCAAGACAGCCAGATTAACTGGTTCAAATGTAGCAAGTATAAGCTTCTGTAACACAAAATTAAGAACCCAAGGAGGAGCCACTATTTTTCTTGGACATCTGTTATGCAATACACCTTTCAAAAACATTTTTACATGAGAATGCCTTGAAATGGGGGGTTCAAAGGCAGACATGCTGAAATGGTCAACAGTGAGTAATATAGGCCATAGGAAAGTAACATGCATACTGTAGAACCAGAGAAACACTAGCCCTGAATGGGTGATAGTTATATTGTTGCTACCATCTAGAAAAAAATCTTTCCATTTCCTGATATATGATTTTCTAGTAGCAGTCTTTTTTGCCTGATTAGTATCTGATGCACATCCTCAGTAAACTGGTGACTAAAAGGTATTATGTCCCTATCATTCAGGCAGTCAGTGAAAGTTGTTTGGGGCCAGGATGTCTCAAACACCTTTATTCTTGTGCGAGTAGATCCAGTCTGTGAGGAAACTTGTGGTAGTTGCCTCTTGCCAGTGCCAAAACAAGGGAGAACCATTATTGCCTGGGCCAGAAGAAAGTCTACCACAATGATCTTGGGGTATTCTTTCTGAATCTTGAGAAGTACCCTGGATAGCAATAGAAAGGGTGGAAAAGCATACAGGAACATTCCTGTCCAAAAAAAAAAAAAAAGAAAGAAAAGGCATCTGTCTTTCAGGCCTTCTTACATGGAGTCCTGGAGCAGAATTTTGACAGCTGATTGTTCAAATAGGATGCAAAATGGTCTTCTTGAGGAAGTGCACACAGATGGAACAAATATTGGAAGATTCCTTGATCTAATTTCCATTCATGAAGGTCTGCCTTTGTCCTGTATGCTTATCTGCCACAATTTTGCTCTGGTGGAATGTAAAAACGAACAGGAAAGTAAATTGCTCAATAAAAGCAGCCAAAACCAAGAGAAAATAGAACAATTCCACCAAGGCACGACTCCACTGGTATTTTCCACACGAACAAGCTTTATTGAAACACACTTTCTTCAGAATAAAACCATAAACGCTGTTATCACCGCATAGTAATATTTACACTAAGAGGGTGTAGAGAACACAAAAAGGTGCTATATGCAGTAACATCTTGAGTTTCTTTAGTCATTACAGGATGAAAACGCATCTGTGGTGATAACAGCATTCATGGTTTTATTCTGAAGAAAGTGTGTTTCAATAAAGCTTGTTCGTGTGGAAAATACCAGTGTAGTTGTGCCTTGGTGGAATTGCTCTATTTTCTCTTGGTTCTGATGGAATGTAGTATGCCTGAATAGTGAGATAGTGTTGTGCTAACATGGCTAGTCTGCATAGGGGGTAAGATCTGGTTCCCTCTAGCTTGTACCACATCACTGTAGAATTGTCTATAACAACTTGAAGTAGTTCTGGGGACTTGAGGTGATCCACTTAGTGGAATCCTTGATAAGGGCAAGCATCTCTTTTATATTTATTTGTTCGTGTCTGTCTCTGTTGTCTCAGACACCTTGTACTTTTATCCCCCTTGACACTGCTCCCTAAGCAAAATCCATGGTATCTGTAGTGACTGTATGTTTTGGAGCAGAAAGGAAGAAGGGCAAACCTGGATTTAAGGACATTTGATGTCTCCATCAAATGACTTCTCTTCTCACAAATCCCAGAACTGGAATCTAAAAAGATAAAGGGTGTTGGCGCTGGGACAAATGAGGCTTCAGATACCATTGTCTCTTCCTCATGTGAAGTCTTGCCAGGGGTATATTTGGAATCATAGATGCTGTGAGACCCAGTATCCTGAGGTATTCCCTCACAGTGACCAAAATCTAAGTGGAAAACCCCTGTGACATATCTAAATATGTATCTATTTTTTCTTGTGTAAGAAAAGCTCTTTGTGCTGAGGTGTCTAACAGATACCCCAGGAACACAATCTTGTGTGATGGAGTCAAAAAAGACTTTTGAATGTCCTCTTGGAATCCCAGCCTGCACTGGAGATCTTTTACCCAAGTGAGAAATTGCTGACACTTGGAAATGACTTTGCAAAGATAAGTGAGTTGTCTAAGCTAGACATCTTGTGAACACTCTTGGAGCAGTGGATAACCCAAAAGACAAGGCAGATGACTGATAAGTTGATCAGGACACATAAAACCCTAAGAAACAGATGAAGTTCGGATGAATAGGAATGTGATGATAAGCATCATTTAAATGTAAGCTTACCAAAACATTCAAAGGATGAAAAATGGGTAAAAGGTTGCTTAGTGAAATCATTGTGAACTTGGGCACTTTCACATACTGGTTTATGAAGAGAAGGTCCAGAGCTGGTCTCCAGGTATTTCATTTCTTTGGCATCAGGAACTTTCTTGAATAAAACCCTCTTCCCAACTGGAAAGGAGGAATTGTTTCTATTATCCCCCCCCCCCCAAAAAAAAACACATGCTGCAGGACAGGAGGGAACAGAGGGTTTGGTCTGATAAATGTGGAATAATTCCCTGAAAAGAAGGGAATTCTTTCCACTGCCAGCTGTAACCCTGCTGAATCAGTCTCAGAACCCATTTGTCTGAAACAATATGTTGTCAAAGAGAGAAATGGTGATTCAGACTTTCTAGATGGGCTAAAGGACTTCCAGGGTATGGGTTCTTTATATAATCATTCTGAATTATTTGATCGTCCTTTGTTCTGGTGGTTCCTCATTTCTTTTTGGTACTTCCTTGCCATTATTTTTATATGTCTATTTACCAGTATTTGAGGCTGTTTGTATTGGTTCTGGCCAAAACTGGGCAAGGGAACATAAAAATTACAAAACAAAAATGTGAGGTATTCCCTTAATCAGTTTACCCATATGATCACATTTTAATAACCTCCACAGTACAGGGTCCAAAAACTTAATCTCTATCCAAAAGAGAATTTAAAATCTTTTTTTTTTTTTACATCACCTAGGAGGTTCTGAAAATGCAGCCTGCCAAACCTCCTCAACACAGTACCAGTGACAACAGCCCTGGATTTAGTATCTACAGAGTCATAAATATGCTGTAAACAATGGATAGTGGCCTGAGAAATTGAAGAAACTAAACTACACAAAGCACATTTTTCATCACAAAAAGGAACTGCAGATAAAACATTCCTCATACTTTCACAAATGGTCAGGCCAAACTTTAACATATGACTCTGACAATTCAAAATTCTAAAAATCAAAGTTACAAAAGCATTCATTTTTTTCCTCAAACTTATCGATTGTTTTGCCATTCTCATCAAAAGGGGAAGGATTAGATTTAACAAAATTCTTGGCAGCAGCTGGATTAACTAAAGCTATAGTTGCGGAGTCAGGTCTGGGATGAGTGTATAAATTTGAAAGACTAAGGAACTTTGTACATTCCATCTGCTTTATTTTTTAACACCTTTGACATAGGTAAACTTAGATTTATATACAACTAATCAAACCATATTAACAAGTTCACATTTACAGACATTATACATCACATAAATTGTTATATATCCTATAATCTAAACAACATTATACAAATTATTCAGTTCATGCCTTCTCTTAAACCTCATTCCTCCTGCAAAACATTTTCTGCATGTATTGTTCTCACAATTTCCATTTTTAGACATTTACTCCTATCCCCTTTTCTACTGCGGTGGTGGTGCTGCGGTAGCGTTGTCGCCTCACAGTTAGACATTGCCCGTTCGATTCTCAGTTAGAGCGTCTTCTGTGTGGTGACATGTGTGAATGGGCGTTCCTTCGTTGAAGGTTGTGCGTTAGGCCCGGCAAGCCAGTACGTAAAAATCTACTGCCAATCATTAGCGGACCGGAGTTTCCGCTGTGTCGACCCCTAACCGGGAAAAGCCAAAAAGACACTCCTATCCCCTTTTCTAAAGATCCCACCTCCTATTCTTTTGTCTCTGTTACAATATTCACTAGTTCAAGTATAGTTGGCTTAGATTTTTATTTCCATTTTGTAGCAATTGCATTTTTGGCAGCCACCAAAATTAAACTTAACAAGGCCTTACTATATCTAGGCAATTTGGATCCTGTATCCCAGCTCAAAAAAATGATTTCCTTAGTTGAACACTTTTGCTCGCCAAGTATTCCTGACAGAGTACTCTTTAGGAAATGTTAATGTCTGCCAATTCATTAAACTGCCAAGGCATATGTTCCTAATGACGTCTTTCTTCCCCATCATACCTCCAACATTTGTCATCTACTTGAGGAAAAATTTTTTGGAGTCTGCTTGGGGTATAAAAGTACGTATGCAAACACTTTCAGGCAAAAATTCTAAATCTTCTAGACTTTGTTGCATATTTGGGAGCCATACATATGTCCTCCAGTTATTTCTTTTTGAATTGCATATAGAATCTCTTTTCTCACCCCCAGATTCTCAAAAACTTGCATTGAGTGCAAGATGAGTGCAGGAGCTCACGCAGGCAATATGTCTGCCGTGCGATCCAGGAACAGATGGCAGGGGCGTGCACGAGAGCTCCAGCACTAACCCTGCATGGACTAAGCCCTGGTATGCAAATCACCTCCTTTTCAGGAGAAATCCATGCAAATGAGGTGATTTTGCAATCCAGGAAGCTTGCAATAGTCCATGCAAGACTAGTGAAATCTGTAGAAATGCACTCGGTTAGTAACAGAGTACATTTCTGCAAATTCCAAAACTGAGTTATGACAACTCCAATTAAAGGCTGCATATCATTGAGGAAGCATGTAAATGGCCATTGGCATTGCAAACTGTTAAAAAATAGAAAAATCAACTTTTATTTTTTTTCGCCGATCTCGGCTGTTTAAGCATAGGGCAGCAGCGGGCAAATGGGATTGGGTGGAAAATAAGAAAAACTGAAAATGAGCATTCTAACTAAAATCAGTATTCTTCCATGCAAGTCAATGGCAGGCAGAAGACAACCTGGCCAGTGAGTAGTGGTTGCTAAGGGGGGAGGCTCAGTGTAGGACATGTAACTATGCATTAGCAGGCAATCCTATGCAAATGAGGTAAAGGTTAGTGAATCGCAGATTTTCCCAGGGTGTGAGGCAGGTCCCAAGAGTGTAAGAGTATAAATAGCTGGGTGCAAGACTAGGATATAAGTGACATCATGAGGGTGTGTGTCAGGCAAGTGGATTGGAGACCTGTAGCTTGGGATTATTCCTAGTTTAGCACAGCTAAGCTAGGGGTGTGTCTAAACCTGCCTAGCACTTTTTGCAAAGAGTAAGTGGGTGTGCGCGCCACGCACCAGGTTTTACAGGAAGAAAAAGGAAGTTAAACCAGGAAAAAGCAGCTCTGTGCACATTTGAGCACTCTGTTTGCGCGACACGCACACAGGCTTAAACAGGGAGGCAATGGGAAGGGAAAACAGCAGTAGGAAGGTCATCAAGGAGAACTAGCTTAGATAACAGGTGAAATGTATCAGAATCAGCCAATTACACAGGCAGCAGACCAGCCCAGCACACCACTATAAACTATGCAAACACCTTTCCCCCTTGTTTTACCCAAAATTTCTGCACCACCAGTGTATACAGACAGGGAAATTTTACAAAATGAAAGCAAGAGAAAAAATGTTAGGGGCTGCTATTGCTATCATAAACCAACATGTGCAAGAGGATGAGGGTGTTGAGGATGTGAATGCTGCTGAGTAACCCACATTGAGGAGACGGAGAAGAGTGTACAGACCCAGGGTAACATACCAAGGTCTACATGAGCTGGAGATGGTGGAGTGCTATAGGGTGAACAGGGACCTCCTACAGAAAATTGTTGAGTTGTGCCGGCCACGCCTGACACACAGACCAACAGAGGGGAACCCATCCCAGTGGATACCAAGGTATGTGTAGGCCTAAGAATACTAGCTACAGGTACTTTCCAAAGGCCAACTGGGGATATGACGGGGATTTCACAGGCATCAGCATCCAGGGTACTCCACCAGTTCCTGGATGCCATGTCAGCACATGTCGATGAGCATGTATATTTCCCCATCACCCATGAGGCATTGGACAGCAGTATGCATCCCTTCCACCAAATAGCAGAATACCCTAAGGTAGTGGGTGCAATAGACTGCACACACATACTCATTAAAGCAACACCAGGTGAGCGGGGTAGGGTCTACACCAACCGCAAGGGCTTCCCCTCCATCAATTGCCAGGTCATGTGCGATGCCCAGGGCATAATAATGAATGCGTATGCTGGCTGCCCTGGAAGCTACCATGATTCCCACTTCTGGCATCTGACGCAACTGTACCAGACATCTGCCAATGGGGACATCCCACACAGTCACCTAGTGGGGGATGCTGGATACACACTGGAGCCATGGCTGATGACACCCATCAGAAATGCACACACACCCGAACAAGAATTCCATAATGAGGCACACGCACAAACACAAATCATAATAGAGAGTGTGTTTGGGATGCTCAAGCCATGGTTCCAGTGCCTGGACACATCTGATGGAGCCTTGCAGTACTCACCAACTACATGTACCCAAATTGTCCCTGTATGTGCCATGCTACACAATATGATCCTGTGGAAACAGCTGCAGCAGGAACAGCATGGGGCAGGGCCACACAGCCCCCCACCAGTGCTAAGGCCTGCACAGGTGCAGAGTGACTCGGAGGAGGAACAACCTGAGCCTGCCCCAGTAGGCAGAAGGAGGCATGCCCAGTATGCCCTGGCCTTGGCAAAGAGGCAACGCCTCGCACATGCACTGACACAGAAGGGACCCAGGTAATGACACCTCTCTCCGACTCACACATACAGTAAAAGGGATGCCAAACATGGCACTACCTGTGCTCAACCATGTATAGGGAGTGTACTATGTGCATCTGACATAGGCAGCCCTGCAGCACCACTCTCGGTACTGGGACACCCACAAGATAAGTGACTCACACATGCCAGTTGGGACACATACTCAACAACAGTCACAGCCAGCAGGATAGGTGTAGACAAACACAAACAAATTATGTACTATGGCCTCTGAATGAGCCCAGTGGGTAACCCCTACCCCAGGTCTACACAGACAGACTACAACAGGCCAGCTAGTGAGATATAAGTTGTGAAGGCTAGGAAGTCAGAAACTAATATGTAGGTAGTTAAAACTAAGATCTGTAGTACACTGGTATGCCTCTAGCCAGCACGATAGGTAAGACTACAGACTGAAATGGTATACCTGACATACCAGTATAGTCAAAGCAAATGTGTATAAGTGTAAGGTGTGCCCCACCATCCTACGCACACTTATAGTAACAGTCAGGTGTGCCCCCCACCCCTGTGTCGAAATGTAGAAATAGTCAGGTCCCCCCCCCACTATGAAGAACTGTAGCAACAGTCAATGACAAATGACTGATGTATACCCTGCAGACACAACATGCTACCTGTCGGTGTACAATACAAAGGTCAGCACCGCAGTACAAACTACCTGAACTTGATCCAAATATGCAATATAGATGGCCATACTGGGCATGCTCACACACTTAAACACATGAAGGCCATGTCAGCAAACACCAGTGGACCAGACATATCTGGCAGTTGGAGTTCTTAGTGCAGACACATGTCAGTATGCACCACTCCTGCCTTGCACACACAGTGGATAGGAATAGAGACATATATGTAAGGACAACACACTATAATAAGCCAAAGTTAGATGGACATAGATGTGTGGAAGAGGGTGACCGTGACAATGAGCCATCTGGGCCTGTTCCACCCAGCACACAGCCAAAAGGCCCCAAACACATGAGGTGCAGGTGTCACTCACTGCGGATACTAGCCACCAGTATCTGTCAGCATGACAGTGTGTTGCACGTGCCAGCTGTGTAACATGACTGTACAAGGAAGTAGTCACCTAGTAGCTGTATACATGTACCTGCGGCATATGACCCCATGTGTGCCTGCATGTAGCATGTCAACCCCTACATGAATGGGCTATGGCCCATGCACACACCACCCTCTTCATAGCAGTATCATGACAAGCCTGCTGAGGTCATCCAATGTGAAATACACCTTTAGGAAAGCTTTAGCTCAGTAATCCCCATGGCACGTCCCATAACTGCGTACTGCTGTGGTGATAAACTAGTTAGGTAGTAGTCCTAATCCCAGACTTGGCAACTGTGCGAGTGTGTGCTTGTGTGCATGTATCTCTGTCTCTGACTGTGCAGAGAGAAATGCTTTTTAGGCTACTCACACTCTGTACAGTTCATATACACAACTTTGGCAAGGCTGCTGATGTCACTCACCTAAAAATACACCTCTGGGGAAATTACAGCCCAGTAATCTCTGTAGCGCATCCTGTATCTGCATACTACTGTAGTGTGATAACCTAGTTAGGCAGGTGTTCTAATCCCAGACCTGGCTAGTGTGTGTGTCTGACTGAGTAGAGAGCAATACATTTTAGGCCACCCACACCCTGTACAATACATATACTCAACTGTGGCAAGGCTGCTGATGTCACTCACCTAGAAATACACCTCTAGGGAAATCATAGCCCAGTAATCTCTATAGTGCATCTTGTAACAGTGTACTGCTCTAGTGTGATAAAGTAGTTAGGTAGGTGTTCTAACCCTACTGCTGTAGTGTGATAAAGTTGTTAGGGAGGTGTTCTAACCCTAGACCTGGCAACTGTGTGCTTGTGTATGAATCTGTGTGTGTCTGACTGAGTAGAGAGCAATGCTTTTTAGGCCACTCACACCTCATACAATTCATATACCAACTTTGGCAAGGCTGCTGATGTAACTCACCTAGAAATACACCTCTGGGGAAATCATAGCCTAGTAATCTCGGTAGTGCGTCCTGTAACTGCATACTGCTGTAGTGTGATAAAGTAATTGGGGAGGTGTCCCAACCCCAGACTTGGCAACTGTGTGTGAATCTTTGTGTCTCTGACTGAGTGACAAACAATGCCTTTTAGGTCACACACACTCCTTAGAATTCATATACCCAACGTTGTCAAGGCTGCTGATGTCACTCACCTAGAAATACACATCTGGGAAATTCATAGCCCAGTAATGTCTGTAGCGCATCCTGTAACTCTGTACTGCTGTAGTGTGATTTAGAACTGTGGTAGGGTTCCATCACCAACCATGGCAGTTTTGGATGTTTTGAGTGCGTTTCAATGTCTGTGTATTGAGCAATGCATCATAGGCTACTCACTCGCAGTACATTTCAAATGCCCTACTTTGCCAATCCTGCTGATGTCATTCATTGTGAAATACAATTGTGGGGAGAACTTTCCATGCAGTCCCTGTGGTGCAACCTATAACTGCTCCATGCTGTAGTGTGATATAGGCAGTGGTCAGGGGTTTTATACCCACTCATGACAGTTGTGGATGTTTTGTGTGTGTCTCACTGTCTGTGTAGGGAGCAATGCATTTTAGGCTAGTCACTCGCAGTACAGGTGAAATGCCCTACTTTGGTAATCCTGCTGATGTCAGTCACTATGAAATACACCTTTGGGATATGTGTGTGTGTGTGTATGGTTTTGCTTATTACTTTCATGGTGGCCCTACATATCACAATGTCAACCATACAGGGATAACAGATGTAAAATAGCTCAGAGGCTGGGGTGCAAAGCCATACCCATACATGTGACATCAAGGCCAGCCAATCCAAATTAGCAATCCCACTATTACCCAGAGCGCACACTCAACCCATGTGTCATATGCACACACAAATATGTGGGTAGTACACTGCATAGTGGCCACTGATAGTAACTATGCAGTGATAGCAGTGGGCTACAGAGGGCATGTCACCCTGCCTGTCTGTCCAATATGCATGTACATGCAGACAGTGCACCTCTACCATGTTCCCCAATGGACACCTGCACCACCTGTGGTGCCATCACATGTGACTCACAACGGACATACCATGACAGACAACATGCCCTGTATGGACAGATGACACTGACATCAGGGAATGCTGTTGGCATACTATCAATGTAAGTGAAGGGTAAACCTGCTGCCCATTAAAAGTTCCTGCCACAGGTGGGCAAGACTGGCACAACTGATGATAAGCTGTGTTCACAACATGGGCCAGACACCCCAGGTACAGTTCCACATGTCCCTGTACATGCATGTGGGAGGTGTGCACATCCCAGACACCATCCATGTCATGGACTAAGGAATACATACATGGCATGTGGTGTACAGCATTGGCCACACACTATAGTCACCCAGCTGACTGGATGGGGGATGCAATACCCACCTGTGTGGGCAAGCTTAGGAACTACAGCACTTAGCCACAATGCAGACCATTGTCATGTGGTCTGATGCCATGGTATACCCATTGCCTACCCTTATACAGCCTGCTGTCACAGTTGACCACCACACACCCATGTAGACATGCACCCATGCATGTCAGAACGAGCATCCTGTGTGTACATGTGTGTGTGTTATATGGTGTGTATGTCCACATCCACACTCACTACAACCCCCCAGGACATACTGAAGCATGCTGTCTGATGTCTGACATCTCCTCATACTCTTTGCCCATACAGCCTCCATATGACCATTGTGGTGCATGTGATACCTGCACATTGATGTGTTGTGGCAATCCCACTACTGATGAGTTGCACTCCTGGCCCTGCCAAGTGTGTCAATGTGTGTGCATCAATGTGTGAGTGGGCCTCTGCTGATGCTGGCACATGTTCATGCAGACAGGCACGTGTACAACACCTACCGTATATCTACCGTATGCCTGTTGCAGATGTCACTCACCCTGACATATATGTTCTGAGTGCTCCACATCAGGTAACCCATGTGGTGCATCCAATAACTGCACTGAACTGTGATAGCACTACATAGTTGTCAGGGGTTTGATACTCTGTGCTGGTAGGTGTGTTACACAAACATGCTTCAGTTTTACACTCCCACACCTCCCTGACATGTATCTATGTCTGTCTGCCTCCCCCACTCCCTCTCTGGTGGATGTGGAGACCCACACCTGCCTTGCTTAGGCAGTAGCATGTGTATGTTACGTGATGCTCATGATCAGCTGATGGCCTCTGCATGAATTGCAGCTCTCCCTTAGATGATTGTATGTGGAACAGCTGTGGTAACAATCCCCTAGCCAATTGCATGGAAACACACTTCAATACCTAGGAACATCATGGTGGTGTTGGGCCTTTGCAGTCACTGAGCAGGAACTGGATTTGATGTTTGGCAAACAGCATCCCAGATGGATTGGGGATTTACCTCTAACAATATACACTGTGGAAAGAGGGCAGACTGTAAGTGCTGCCATACTGCATTTGGAGTAATGTTGATTTAACAGTGTTTGTCTGGATATGCCTGTCGTGCATGTCACAATGCCTCCCATGTCAGTTCCATGTATATGAGGAATCCCCATCTGCAGGGTCATCTGTAGACTGGGCAGTGTTGTGCCTTTTCTTTCATGTGTTAGCCACAGTGCATCAATCTGTGGATTGCAGAAGGTAGTGTGAGGACTGAAGTCTATAGATGGTGAAGGCCGTGACAGTTACTGACTTCATATCCCTCATAGGGCATATGTTGCAACAAACCCTGTTACAATGGAAATCATATGGGGTTATCACAGTAACATGTCTATACTGGCCCTGTGTATGTGCTGTCAGCCACACCTCTGTCAACCTTTGTACATATGGCATGCATGAAGTGGTGCATATGTGCTGTACACCATAAATACTGTCATTATATCTGAAAATAAGCCAGTGATATATCAGATTGCTACACATGTCATGTACAGTAGTGGTTATATTTCATGACATAAGCTGGACATTCTGTGGATGATTGTACAGTATTGAGGTCTGTGTAGTGATGGTGAATGTTGGCAGTGTGTGTACTGTTAATATGTACCTCAGCCTGTGTACAGACTGTGGCAGATGTCATTGTTCTAACTCCCCTTCTCTCAGATGTTACATGGTGCCCCACTGTACTGTACCGTTTTGCCGTACATGTTTGTAGGGCCATACACACACATGTCCCATACCACAGACAGCCATCATGACAAACTGTGTAGCAGCACAGTATATGCAGGGTCATTCTGTGAGTAGCACGTATGAGAATGGTGTAGAACAGATAGTCCATATACTATAATATTATGCTAGCTTACCATATGTGGCTGTGGCTGTGTTCACATTGGTTGTGGTTATGCACTGTCATACAGGTGTATCTTACCCTGTGCTGTGACATGGCTGTTGAGCCTGCTATATATGCAGGTACATGTGCATTACCCCATATGAGAAGTAGGCTAGTGTTGAGCCAGTCTGCCTGTAGCCTGCACAGTGCATTGTTACATGCCTAGCAGCTTAGTGTACTTAACCAGTGGGATGTTATGTGTAGATACTCGCCAAATGTACTGCTGCTGGCCCTCCCTTAAACGTTATGTATGTCAGACAGAGCAGTGGGATGCTGTACAGATGTATGTCAATATCTAGTGGGTGGCATGTGTCCACGGCACCCCTGTACCAGCGGTCATTATGTGTCAGGCCAGACAGGAGTGTGTAAATCCAACACCTATGGTGCCAAATGTATACCAGTAGTTATGTGTTATACCCATCTACATGGCTGTCCACATCCATATTGTCAGGCCTGTTACACATGTGGTGTGCTAAAGGATCATGTGTATCTGTCTGGACTGTACAGGTTGTGCCCGAAGTTTCACATATAGTGGCCAATATCTCTGCTGTACTTCACAGGGGCATTATATGCTAGCAGCGGTACCTTACAATGATTTCCTTAGGATGTCTGTCAGTAGCCAATGGCACACATGTTATAAGCAGATTTCAGCATCCACACACACCATGTCTGTGAAGACAATCCCAATGACAGTAGCAACAGTCTAGTAATATACCTGCTATACATAGCTGTCATCCCCTTGTACTACTACTGTGAGACTGTAGGGGCTGGTGTATGGCTACACTCCATTTCCAAGACATATGGTGGAAATATATGTACATATATGTATCCAGATAGCCATATATATATATATATATATATATATATATATATATATATATATATATATATATATATATATATATATATATATATATATACACATCATCATCTTCTTTCGGCTGTTCCCGTTAGGGGTCGAAACAGCAGATCACCTGTTTCCATTTCTTCCTGTCCTCTGCATCTTGCTCTGTCACACCAACTGCCTGCATGTCCTCTCTCACCACATCCATAAACCTTATCTTAGGCCTTCCTCTTTTCCTGTTACCTGGTAGCTTCATCCTTAGCATCTTTTTCCCAATATACTCAGCATCCCTCCTCAGCACATGTCCAAACCAACATAATCGTGCCTCTCTGGCTTTGTCCCCAAACCTTCCAACTGGGGCTGACCCTCTAATATACTTATTCCTAATCCTGTCCACCCTCGTCACACCCAGTGCAAATCTTAACATCTTTAATTCTGCCACATCCAGCTCAAACTCCTGCCTTTTTGTCAATGCTACTGTCTCCAACCCATATAACATAGCTGGTCTCACTACCTTCTTGTAGACCTTCCCTTTCACTCTTGCAGGTACTCATCTGTCACAAATCACTCCTGACACTCTTCTCCACCCACTCCATCCTGCCTCCACCCACTCCATCCTGCCTGTACTCTCTTCTTCACCTCTCTTCCACACTCACCATTACTCTGAACTATTGACCCGAAGTATTTAAACTCATCACCATTCCTCTATCCTCCCTCTCATTCACACACATATATTCTGTCTTAGTCCTGCTGACCTTCATTCCTCTTCTCTCTAGAGCATCTCAACATCTCTCCAGGGTCTCCTCCACCTGTTCCCTACTCTCACTACAGATGACAATGTCATCTGCAAACATCATAGTCCACGGGGACTCCTGTCTGATCTTGTCTGTCAACCTGTCCATCACCATTGCAAATAAGAAAGGGCTCAGAGATGATCATTGATGTAACCCCACCTCCACTTTAAACGCATCCATCACTCCCACCGCAGACCTCACCACTGTCACACTACTCTCGTACATATCCTGTACCACTCTTACATACTTTTCTGACACTCCTGACTTCCTCATACAATACCACAACTCCTCTCTAGGCACCCTGTCATATGCTTTCTCTAAGTCTACAAAAACACAATGCAACTCCTTCCAGCATTCTCTGTACTTCTCCATCAACACTCTCAGAGCAAAGATCGCATCTGTAGTGCTCTTTTCTGGCATGAAACCATACTGCTGATCACTAATTATCACGTCCCTTCTTAACCTTGCTTCCACTACTCTTTCCCATAACTTCATGCTGTGACTGATCAGTTTTATCCCTCTGTAGTTACTACAGCTCTGCACATCACCCTTATTCTTAAAAATCGGTACCAAAACACTTTTCCTCCATTCCTCAGGCATCCTCTCACTTTCCAAGATTTCATTAAACAATCTGGTTAAAAACTCCACTGCCATTTCACCTAAACACCTCCATGCTTCCACAGGTATGTCATCTGGGCCAACTGCCTTTCCATTCTTCATTCTGTTCATAGCTATCCTTACTTCCTCCATGCTATATGTGTACTACATTGAATTACCACTGTCATAGCAACCACCCACTATAACACCCTTCAGCATGTGGCCGTGGTCCCTTTAAATTTCCTGTGTGATGAACATCCATCCTGTGTGTGGGCATCAGTGATACAGGCAGCAGGTAGCAATACCTCTTACAGGAGAACCTGCGTACTCAGAGTGGACGCATATTTGTAGGAGGTTCTGAAACTACAGACAGACTGTGGGTAGAATTGTGCAATGCTTTGCATAGTACTGGTGTTACAGGGTGTGTACATACTGGTGTACCTGTGAATGCAGTCTGTCTACATAGCTCACTTCTGAGGGGCCTAACCTCTTGCTGGACAGAGGTATGCCTATCATGTGTTGTCCGTCCACCACACAGGTCCTGTGTCAGATATTACACTGGCAGTGTGTGTGTTGCATGCTATCAGCACATGGCTACATCCATGTCTATATCTAACCTCAATACCCTGACTAAGGGTATGTTGCAGACTATACTGTAACACTAGCACCTTGCTTAGTGTATGGCAACAGTGTTCCACATATGGGCCTGTGTTCCACCCTCTGTCCTCCATCTACATACTACGCTTTGCACACATGTCATGCTGTTGGGGGTTGTTCTGTAGTGGGCTGTAAGTATATCACACTGCCATTGCTGCCATTAGTACACTGCTGTTGTATCCCTTGCACATGCACTGGGGTTGGGGCCATATATGTGTGGGCTTCACCTACACAACACATGTGTGCCCTTATGCACTGCAGAGGCCAGTGTATGTAACAGTGGTATATGGTCTTGTATTATTGAGTCCAGGTGGGGAGCACTATAAATGACCTAGGCTGTTACAAATGTGGGGGTATCAGGGGTGAGCTGCCACAAAGTATGTGGATGTACAGTATCATATACTCCACCTATATTGACATTACTTAAGTGATTTGGGGTACTGCAAGCCTACTGTCTCCTGCAATACAGACTGTTCTGTGTGTTATGCTTTATGTTTCGGGTACAACCCATTTGATCACAAAACGTCTTTACCTCCTACGGAGTTTGTACAGAGTGTAGATAGAGGCTGCTAAGCTACACACCTGCAGTACATACTGCTTATTGTGTGGTACCCTGTGGCCCAGTGTGTCAGCACTATTGTACATTCTGAAGGGCTTGGCTTGGACTGCAACAGTTGTGGACCTTTCCAGACTACTGTATAAGTGTAACTGTTTCACAGTTGCAGTACTCCGTTTATATGGTTGTCAGTATTTGAACAGCTATATGATATGGCATATAGGACCGTTATGGTACACAATTAAAGGAGTCCCATTTCTGCAAACCTGTGTGTGGTGTCTTTCCTATGACTTTTCTATGGGTATATGTTGCAGGCAATGATTGACATTAGTATGTGTAGCCCATACAGTGTCCAGTTGTTCAGGTTTTATATATATATATATATATATATATATATATATATATATATATATATGTGTATCAGCATACATGTGTATGTGTATCTGTATCCTGGGGACGTTGACGGCTTCCACATATTACATGTCCTGTGGGAGGCAGACTGTACTTGGTAGTGTATTGCAGGGCGCAGGTGGTTGGCTGTGGGGGATGCCTATTCGTACAAGATGTATAGTGTGTGGGGCTTCTCAACCCCATTAACAGTGCATGTGGACATAGGTGTATTTATTAATCTGCAATTGCTATCTACAGATGTATGGCCATATATACTTATATAGATATATTTATCTGCTAACAGATATATAGGTATATGTGCATAGATAGTGATATATATGTATATAGAGTTAGTAAAACAACATATATATTTGAATATATGTGTATCTATACCTATATGGGTATGTTATATTTGTTAAGGTTGCACTATAGTTACACACGCAGACATCTAGATGTTGGTATACATTCTCTGCACTGTTGCATGACAGGACTGGCTGATATGTTTCTGAAATATTATTTACTTGTGTACCTGTCATGGCTTAGTAGTACATCAGTTTGTCTAGGGTGTGCATGGTCCTTGGTTTGAGCCTTGCCAGAGTTGTTTAATTTGTTGCTGGCCAAAACACGGCCCATTGGATAGAGAGTGATTAAGGCACCGTAAAGCAGTTGTAAGCAGGTTTGTGTGTTCTGCCCAGCAACAAAATAAACAGGTCCAGCAAGGCTCGTAACCAGGACTCTGCACATCATTCACAAAGTGATTTACCACTAAGCCATGGCAAATATGCATAATCATGATGTTTTTACATACATATCATCCAGCCCAGGTGTACAACACTACAGGGAATGTATTCCACGATGTAGATGTATTTGTGTGTGTATATATATTCATCATTGAATGGATATAACATATCTATATATGTAGATATAGGTATATATATATATATATATATATATATATATATATATATATATATATATATATATATATATATAAGCCAATAAATACGTATATACATAGATATGCATACAGCCATTGATATATATGTATATATCCACATGTCCACATATAGACAGCACTAGGAATGCACATATGTCAGCATATATATGGCTCACCTTTCAAGGGGTGAGATCCATGTGTCCAGAAGCTGGTAGGCCTAAAGTATGTTCTCAACATTGCACAATCCTGCAATACATGCATCGAATGTGCAATGAGCGACTGTCACTATGCATTCGCTCATTGCAGATTAGGCAATTTGGTTGTGGATGCCACTATAGTGGGGATGGGGAATAATTGCCTATCCCCACTCTAGTGCACACTAGGAGTTCGTATATCACAATAGGGGCATTGTGGGAGGCCCAGCCCCCCAGACGGTGATGCAGGGAGTCATGCCCCCCGCCATTACGATATGTATTCCAACTTGCAGTTCAAGAGTCAGTGAAGGTGCCTTTAGAACTGCAGTTCTCTTAACTGTGATGCAGTAAGAAATGATGGGTTAGTCCTTTCGGTTTGAAGTAAGGGCCGTTCGAAGGAATGATTGTCCCCCTGTCAAAGGTGAATGCATATATATCATAGGTATATATGGACATACATCTGTAGATGGAACTGGGAACGTAACCACAACATATATGTCCACATGCACCATTGATGGGTTTGAGAGAACCAAACAACATACATCTGGCATGGATAGGTATCCCCCCCCCAGCCAAATATGTCTGGCCTGCAATACAATACCAACTGAGCAGATCTCATAAGTAGGACCCTACACGACAAGGGCAGTACATGTTAACAGTACTCCATCCCATCTGTAGGATGTAAGGTTGGCATTACTAACATACCATGCAGTGCAGTGAAGTGACATGTCATGCTTGGGGAAACCCCTTGGGCAGGTGCAGTAAGTAGCTGGGATTCTCATACAATCCAATAGCCCTGCACCTGACAATGGATTCACCAATGTTGGCAGGGACATCCAGAAACCCACCATGTCACCTGGGAACTACCACCCAGTAGCCTGATGACCATGGTCTGCAGGGACATGGAACATACCAACAATGAACCCATGGCCAATGTCACTGGTTATCTCAACACATGGGACCCTGCCAATGTTGGACTTGTCAAAGGCAGAGAATACAACCTGAACCTAGTATACCTCCTTAACCCAATCATGACAGGTGTAGATGAGGGTTAGGAGGTGCACAATGCCTATGTAGATCATAGCAGGCTTTTGTACACCATCCTGCTTGTAGGAATATGTGTAGTTGTTACGGGATCTACCTCCATTCACAGGATATGTTTCCACCACGACTGCTTGGCATATGCCAACATACCACAGGTGCCATCCTGTGGGCAAACAGTCCTTCACAGGTCATAGATGTCTCAATGCCCTCCTCCCCACTGTTGGGATGTGCAACACTGCTGGGGTTGCTATAACTCACTGGGTGTGGCTGCTGTGGACACGACTGCCATAACTGCAGTTACTGTTGCATCTATCCCCCCACATAGCTGTCTGTAATACTGTACAGTGTATGTAATCAGGTTGTTAGCTGTTGTTTTGTAGTTGAGCGCCTCACACCCTCCAAAGGGTAGGGCTATGCCACTGGCATTGGCACACATATGTTACTTAGGTGAGGATCGCAGTAGAGTGGGGACAGGGACATACACCCTGCTGTTACCATGTTCAATGTCATCCACATTGCAGACTGCATATATAGCACTGTGTGGTTGTGCCTATCCTGTCTTGGTTGGATTACATGTGCAACTGATGTGTTACCTGCATGGGTACATACCTCCATGTGTACAGTCCTGTACCTGTTCTGCATCCTAACCAAAGGGACAGTGTGTTGTACCCAGCCATGGCATGTGTACCACCCACTACAGTTACTGGTGTCCACTGTAGAAGGCCTGCTGATACCATGGTTTACTATTGTTTATTCGAATGGAAAAACATTTTCCATTCAAATAAACGAACGGTAATACCGAAAGTAAGAAAAACTAATGTTCACAATGTCGAACCAAATGCTCAACGCAGTTGACTCGACATTGTTGTCGAAACAGCCACGTCATAGCCATATGGGAGCTGATGTAAATCAAACTCCTATACAGCTATCACGTTTTAGCAGGGGGACAAGCCCCCCTGCACCCCCCCACACTCCCCCTACTTATATATTCTAACTCCGAGATCACACTACAGTGGGGATGTGGATGAATTTCCACTCCCCACTGTACCGCAATCTCCATGCAGATAGTCGATTTTCACTTATGTAAATTCAGTTGTGCATTCGCATGAGTGGAGTTGACTATCTGGTGCAAAACTCTTTGTGCATTCGACATTCTGTTTTTCGGCACATTGTAGCTGATAGAATGCCGTTTGCACAAAGAAAAGTAAACCTGATACCACTACACCCATCAGCCATGTGGCACATGGACAAAAACAACACAATCAGAACAGACACTGGTGACAACAATACAACATTGTTAATTAAATCTATGATGCATCATGGCTGCACAGCTACACCTTCCAAGATATTAGCATTTCACTGTACTGCTGACAACATGCTACACATCATTCCATTGCTACACTGTTGTACAGTCACCCTGTGCATCAAAACCATGTTAGCCTGCCCCTGCATCAATGTTACGGATGTCAGGGAGTGGCACAAGTATCATCATATGCACAGGGTGTGTTGTTGGTTTGCCAGAGGCCTAGGCTGAGCCATACATTTGACAACATGTGTGTGTGTGTGTGTGTGTGTGTGTGTGTGTGTGTGTGTGTGAGCGTGTGTGTGTGTGAGGGGCTGAGTATTGTTATGGGCCACTGATGATGTTGTGTGTGCAGGTATGTGGTTACCCTAGGTTTGTTGTTTATGTGTGTGTGTGTGTCTGCATGCACGCTGTTCCTCCATGTGGCTGCCCTATACAGGGAATTGTGGGACAGCTGCAGACTGTACGTCCAGGGTTTGCAGTTCACCATCTCTGGCCACAGACACGATACCTGTGCCTGGCAGGGGTGCTACAGGCAGTATCAGGTACAGAGCCAGACCGAGTACTGTCTCCCGAGTTTGACAGACATCCACTGAATCCAGGTCCCTCCTGGGACTGGCCAGGGCCATGTGCATGTGGTCTGCTATGATGGGTTGTGGACAGCCCCCCCCCATAGTGCTGGGGCTGGTACTGCCACTATGGGAGTGGCTGTGACTGTTTGGATGTCCACAGTGACCTCTAGCTGCTGGTGTTGCTGGCATACATCCCGCCCTGTCCTGACACATGGACATGACATTGTGGATGAGTTCCAATATCTCACCCCACCGTCTATCCATGACCTCGGTGTAATTACAGATGGCACCTGCTAGGTCATGGATGCTGTCAGTTACAGAGGTGTGATGAGCCCTCTGCACCCTTAGACCCTGCCTGGTATACCGTTCCATTCATGCTTGTGCTTCCATGACAGTCCAGAACATGCGTGTGGTTGAAATAGATGTGGCACGTCTGCCAGGGGCATGATGACCAGCAGTGCTCCTATGAGCACCCCTGCACATCTGCCTATGTGATACCCCGCCGGACATCTGGCTATGGCTGCTGTGTCCAGACACATGTACCATAGATACCACACTGTCCTGGCCCATGCCAACCATAGGCTGTCCCTCAGCTAGGGCCAATGGTGATGAGGTGTGTAGAGGCAGTGTGACTGTGTGCATGGATGGTGTGGATACGTGTGGGTTGTCACGTGGTGGCCCAGCGGCAGCCCCTGATGACCCTTCCTGTTCCTCAACACACCTATCTTCATGGTCACTGTCTGTATCAGTGACATCAGATTCCCTGCGAGGGGGGACCCAGCCCCACCTCATCAGCTGTGAGGGGAAAACAGGGAACAGACTGTAAGACCTGTACAACACCGCTAAATAGTAAATACACACAGCCACACACACACACACACACACACACACACACACACACACACGTGTGTGTGCAGACATGGCCACATACACAGACATACACACATGCAGTTGACATACATGGCAACCCATACACTCCACCAGACAGCACCTACAGACAGCTCCTGCAACCCCATAACACACACAATAGCAGGAGATGGTGCAGTACAGTATCACACACATACCTGTAATTACACACATGTCAGCATGCAGGACATGTGGGGCTCAACAGCATGCAGTGCAACTGTAGTCAATCCCCATTACCAACATTATACATGGCTGTGATGCATGGCTTCTGTTTGTAGGTGATGGCCCTCCCCCTGGAACCCACTGCACCCATGTCCACAGCATTGCTGTGCATCTGTTCAGCAATCTGGCATGTACTGTGCGCCATACCTCATGGGTGTATGCACCATTGCTGGATGTGTCTCTGTGCATCAGGTGTGTTTCTGCTGCTGCTCACAGCCTCTGTGTGTTCCTGGATCATATGTGGACACATGTTTAGTGAATGCTTGATGTGTATTCACATATGTCATCATCAGTGGTATATGTATGAGTGGTAGACTACCATTAGACCAACCACAGAGGCAATGTACTGCACCTATGATGAGTGTAGAGGCCATTATTGACCATGATTGTGCCCTGGCTGATGTTTGCTGTGGTACACATAGGTTCATAGGTGAGTACTGGTCTATTGGTCCTGGGGCCTACATAAGCCTAGCCACAGTGGTTCCCTGCCATGCACCACCCACTAATGTTATTCCCCTGTGCACCTGTCAGGCTGTGGCACAGACATGCTACCCAGGGCGTATTCCCCATTCCCCATCCAATTTCCAAGCATTTCTGTCAAGAGGGCCAATGAGTAGCATTGCCTAACATGTATGGGTAGTCCGTTCCAGAGTGTAAGGAATCCCCAGGACAGGGCCCTATCCCTCCAGTATGTTTTGTGTAATGTGTTGATTATGTCTAGGACCCTGAAGCATGTGTTAGCAGAGGGAGTGGGATGTCATTATATGTAGCATGTTCAACTGCTCTGTGTATGACATAGCTGTGTATGTTGGGCAGATGTCAGCTGTGCCTGGGCAATGTGCACTGGAGTGTAGCCACTGTTGTCTGACATGGACTGTGTATTGCATGTGTTTGAGGCTGGTAATCCCATTAGTGAGGTGTGTGCTGTGTCAGTGCACATGTACAGCATGCATTATGGGTAGGTGTGTTAGATGTGTACATGGCCTACACCTTAGCTATGACATGCACAGTGACTTGCCAAGCATAACCTTAAACCATACTCACCGGCATCCGGCCACTGCCTTGCTGGTATCCCAGAAGTACCTACATTGACATGGGATAGAGTTGATGTCAGTGGCCACAGCTGTGGCATTGCTACAGGGTGGCTGCAGTATTACAGTACAACAGCTGAAGTCCACAGTACTACAGTTTATGCATTACTGCTTATCGGTACTACACAGCAACATACCCCACATCTCACACATGCATGGCCTACCTGTACAGATGCATACACTACATTAGTCTACTGATATGCCCTGGAACCTTACCTGTGTTCTCAATGTGTGGTGTGTGAGTAGCACCCACCTCCATGACTGTATATGTCTGGAGGTCTTGTGGTCGGGCAGGAGCTACCAGGCTGATGAGCAACTCCTCCACTCTGGTGAGGGGGGATGGATGTTATGGCCCCCTGTTGCAAGGTGGTCACCCCGCATGGCAGTGGCACGATGATGTACTTGCCGGAGCAGGTCAATACAATGATGGTGGACCTGCTCATAAGTACGGCTGTGCATCCCCACCTCATTCACCCTGTGGACCACATCAGTCCACATGGCTGTTCTCTCCTGCTGGTCCATGCTTGTCCATGAGAACAACAGCTGATAGTTGTGGATGATGCTGGGGATGATGATCTCCTCCTCAGCGACACTGTAGGCAGGGTTCCTCGGTTGTGCCATACTCCCTGAAAGACATAATGATGGAAATATGCCGGAGCAACACATATGTCAAGTTTACCATAATACAATACACATATCAGTCTCCTGCCACCATATCAGCTCCAACATAATGTTCACACTACGCTAGTGGTATGTGTCCGGTATTTGTACCATTGGGCCATATATTGTATTGTAAAACACGTTCTGCTATGTGGTTATAGACATGCTCCCTGTGGAGACACTAGAGTTGCAGGGCTGTTACAGGGTATTTCACCTGCATGCCTTTGTCACTGCCACTTTGTTTCCACATATGCATGTGGTTGGCCTGCTATGTGATTGCTACAGGTTTGCCATTCTGTAGTAATGGGGATATCTATGCATGCTGTTGAACATGTTCTGGGATTGTGTGGACTATTACAGCTCACATATGTTCCATGACAGTTACACACCAGTATGTGTAGGGGTTATATGCCAGCAGGAACATCACTCCAATCTAATGTGCACATGTTACCAGTCCACATCATATCTGTGCCCCACCATGGAACCTCATTATCTAATGTTCCATCACTATCTTCATGTGGAACCACCTCAGGGGATGGTGTGTCCCCCCACACATGGAGCACACACAGACATGAGTCTGTCACCCAGTTAGGTCACGGGTATTGGGTATAGGGAGTTCCACAGAGACATGGGGTATGTGCTACATCACCTGGAGGCATGCAGTACACATACACAAGGTTCATAGGTTCATAGGTTAGTACTAGGCTAACTGCCCTTGCGAACTATTTTAAGCCTAGCCAGTTATCCCTTATGAGACTCAAACCCTGCACCTTGTGTTTTTAAAGCAAACACCTTAACCATTAGACCACCCTCCCAACAGGTTCGACATGCATGTCCCTCCTGCCCAGTGCAGAGCCCAGGCACCTTTATGTCCATGTAGATGCTGTTGTGACTGTCCATGGGTGGGGCACCATGTTCCTTTTGTTCCCATGTGGGGACTCAATGGCCTCCACATGCCAAATGTAGCTACCCATCCACAGTGTTTAACCACCACATGTGTCATATACCAGCCCTGTATGCTGTCTTGTTTGTCACCCAACCAGTCCTACATACCAATATGTGCCCAATACCCTTCACCAACATATATATCCCACAATCTCATACAATTGCAATGTGTTCCCAACATGGGTTACACACCTCACTCCACACTCCATCTTGCAGCCTTATACTGGTATGTAGGTATGTTGTGCATTGATGTGCGATGTTCTCTCACACATGTCATGGCAGGGGAAATGTATTGACATGTATATATATATATATATATATATATATATATATATATATATATATTTATATCTATCTTATATATATATATCTGTCTGTATATATATATATATATATATATATATATATATATATATATATATATATACGTGTGTGTGTGTAAATATACATATGTATATATACATATGTGTATATAGGTGTAGATATCATTTTGTGTTGTTTATATACCTATATAAATGTATAACTGTCCGAGGTTCTGCACACATACACAGCTGTGAATATGCATCACACATGTATGTATCTGTATGTGGGGTGCATATGAATATCTGGACTACACTCATGTACCCTCTTTACTTCACAGCTGAACTGTTCTGCCTTGCTGTAACACAGACAGGTGTCACATGTGAACACAGACTAACATTAGGGGGGTATATATGGTGACAAACTTTAGATAAGCATATTATACTGCTATGGCAGTTGGGCATGTTATGCTACACTTTAACATGACTGTCCTGCAGGTGGTGTGGTCTCTCACCCATGTGTCTGTCATGGCAGTATTAATACCCCCACCAGCCGTTGGCCACAGTAATTTACAGAACACAGATATCATGGGTCACATCTTTGCCTTTCACTGCTGGTCTGTACATTTGACAGGTATGTCCCACTGCCCACAGGGACTGATACTACTGTCCAGTGCAGTTATTGAGCACAACATCATTACAGGAACAAGTACTGATGGAACATATACATCCTTTCACAGTATACATCCTATTATTCTATGCCATATACTACATGCCAGTAAATGTATATCTGTTTCACATACCTGTTATGTTGTATCTGCTGTAACACAACCGTGACCTTTGTGAACTTTCTTGAAGGTTATTTTTTTCCTCTCTCTGTCTCGCTCGCTCTCTCTCTCTCTCTTTCTCTCTCAGTCTCTCCAGTAGCGTGACTGAGCTGGTTTAAATAGATTGCAGCATGCTTTTGATGGTATTGCACATGATCAGGTGGTGGCCTCTGCACCAGTTAGTGTCCACCAGTTGCTAATTGCATGCAGCCTGCTGTGTAGTACTTCAGATAACCACTGTCATGGCAACCCTGTACTATAAATTGCTGCCTTCTGGCGTTGGCCCTTCACCTTTACAGTATGGATGACATCCTTCCTGTTTGTGGACATCAGTGTTACAGATAGCAGGTAGCAATACCTCTTACAGCAGAACCTGCAGACACACGCCAAATCCACATTTGGGTAAGGTTCCAGACCTACAGACAGCATGAGTAGTGTTGTTGTGTGCAATGTATCTTGCTGTTCTTACAGGGTTTCTGTGTACATGGTACTTTTTCATGGAATGTTGTCTGTCTGCGTAGCTCTCAAGTGTGGGCCTATCTGTATGATTCCAGGGGGATTGGCTGTTAGGTTTTGTCTGTGCACCACACAGGTATTGTCCCAAATATATCTGTGGCATTCTGTCTGTTGAGTGCTATCAGTACATGGCTACATCCATTTGTATTTCAATGTTGTATCCCTGCATAAGGGTATGCTGCAACAAATCCTGTAACACCAGCAATTTCCAGGGTGTGTAACAGCAATAATGCAAATATGGCCCTATGTTTCTGTCTCTGTCCACATATATGCTAGTCTTTGTCCTGCTGTGATACAGTAAGGGTTGTTAGGTAAAGGCCTATCATTATTTACGACTACCATGACTGCTATCATCCCAGTCATGTCATGGACTCCCACACCAACTGTTGGGCCGTCCATATATATGGGGGCAACAGCTGGAGAACACATTTGTGCCCTTGTACATTCCATAGGTAAGTGTGTGGTACATAGTGTTTCTTGCCCTTGTACAGCCTTTTATGGGGGGGGTTATGTGCCATTAACCTAGGCTATGGCACCTTTTTAGTGATATAACTGTTAAGAAGAGGGTCATTCAGTGTGATAGTGAGATGTTAGGTTAAGCAATGTTATGTACAAGATACTGTGACATTAGCACAAGTGCTACTTTTCCCCCTAGGGCTTGACTACAGTGAGTGATTGGAGGCTGCTTAACTACATCTGTAATTGTTGATTGTTAAGTATCCTAAAGGCAAGTTCTGTTTCTATTGTTGTACTAATTGAAGGCCTTGGCCTGGACAGCATAGTAAGGTATATATATATATATATATATATATATATATATATATATATATATACACATTGCTTGCATCTACTGTTTTGTGTGGGCCTTGCATTCATCACTGATTACATATTTCAAACCTTATATGGTGTAAGTACTGGCATACATTATTGTACAGTACACAAATAAAGGTTATCTGTGTATGCATACCTGTGTGTCGTGTCATGTCCTTTGAATTGTGGGTGGATATACGTTTAATGTCAGTATTCTCATTTGTGGGAATGGTTGCCACACTACACATTTCACAGGTGCCAGTTGAAGGGCTTGCTGCTGAGGGATATACTTTGCACCCAGTATTTCCACACTACTTCTACATATGTATGGCTAATGATACCTTTTGTGTGTGTATATGTGTATGTACCTATATATATCTCATATGGCTATATGTGTATATATATATATATATATATATATATATATATATATATATATATATATATATATACACATACATACATACATATGAAGATATGTATGTATCTGTATACAATTGCTGTTATATGATTATTTGTGAGTCATACATTAATATATATATATATATATATATATATATATATATATATATATATATATATATATATATCTACATATAGCTGTCTATCTGTCTACATTTACAGATATATATCTGTCCATATGTCCATGCATGTTCGGCTCATATTTTGGCCTGTTCCTCATTCACTTGGCAATTGTCATGGATGATTGCAGCATTGAATTCAGTAACTAGTGGCAACACTTTTGTGTTTCAGACTTCATCTCCTTCTACATATGTGTTCTAATACATATAACTGTGTAACTAGCAACATTTTAAGTGTATCAGAGCATTAGTTGACATATATCCCTATTTGTATGTGCAGGCATGTGCAGGAAGGGTATAGAAAAGGTCCATAGCTGCCCATTTCTTCTACAGCAACAGCTGTGCATATACAATATATTTGTAGGTATATTTGGACCCTCAAGTCCCTGGGAGAGGGGTGAGGACAACATATATTAAATGTGATGCCAATTAGATCAGATTATATATGTCCAGTGGACACGTGTGTGAAATGGACAGTTATGAATGGGGCAAGATTTTTTTGTGGGAACACATTGCCCTTTTTTTTTCAGGTGAGAGTGGGATGTTGGGGAGGGGTAGTAGGTATATTTGGGGAGGTAGGTTGGGTAGGTTAACACACAAGACACACAAGATGCATACAGGGCCAGTATATGACACATGTGGGGGGTGAACACCTTGGAAGAGGAAAGGTGTTTGGAAGTTGCAAGCCCATGAGCCCCCAACTGGAAACAGTGGGACTGAGGTCCCCACCCATGGGCAGTCACCACTGCACCTTCACGGCCTCGAAGGTGGCTGTGCTAGGGGCTGTGTAGGAGGGACAGGCTCACCCTCTTATAGCACCACTCTGCCCTCAAGCTGGCATAGCCACTCTCGGTACACCAGATCAAGCTCCTTATGCACCACTGCCCAGACCTGTTGACGGGTGACAGGTTCCCCTTTGTACCCACTCAGAGGGGAGGTGAGCCCCATCCCCTGCAGCGCTTCCACCCGAAGGTGGCACAGGGTCCACGGAGGAGGAGGTCCCAGGCTGGGCCCCAGATGTGCTGGTGCCCAGTGCAATGGCCAGGTGAGGTGGGACAGGTGGGTCCACTGGGACCGGCCTTCCCATACGAGCTGTGTTGTCACAGGTTTATGACGGATATGGGTTAGTAACAGTCAACAGCATTCAGGATTAGTTATAACAGCATGCATAAGTATTCCCATTAACCCAACACACCAGATTTAACACAGTTGCAGAGCAAGCAGAACACATGCATATATGGAACAACAGTAGCCATTACAGGAGCATGCAGGTTTCATTGATGGCAACAGGCCACCAATATGGTGTATTTTCACATGGCACATGCATAGAAACAAATGTGAATTTTTAAAAACCATTAGGACATATGTCCCACCAAAAGTTTAGAGTGTACACATACCAGTTGAGGAGTGTCATTGGGTTATTATGCACATATGGTAGGGGTGAGAGAGAGAGTTCAATTAGCAACTAATATATCATTGTAGTTTTCACAACATTCTTAGTCACTGCAGTGGTCTTTCCCTTACATGCATTATTAAACTACACAATGGCTTTATATTGTACACTGGTATGTTTATAAATTATTATATACATGACCTGTGTCTTACATACAGGCCTGACAGGCTGCAGGTGTTAATGCAACATATGTTGAGAGTTGCTGTCATACACTTTGGGTGAGTTGCTAGAATGACAGGTTTGTTTCCATATACATTCTCTATGTACACATTTGAATATCAGTTATATGCCATTAACAGCTGCCTACAATTCTTGGAACACCACAATGGATTTTCAAGGAAACAGGGTACCAAGTTGGTGATATGGGCCATTTATCTGGACATGCTGGACAGATTAGAACAGTTGTGGGGTATGATTATGCATACACCTTACATTTTGAACTTTCTAGCAAATTCTGTACTGTTGAGTATAAGTATGCATACAGCTTTCTATCTGAACATTGTATTAAAACCTGTACAGTTGTCAGGTATGATTATGCATACAACTCAGTAGCACTCCCAGAATTCAAACCCCTGCTGTGTGTGGCAAAATATTATAGCTAACATCACAGTATATTGTGCTGTCAGGGAAATGATGTAAAGCTTTCAACTGTTTTCTAAGTCTCCCTAACTTGTACAATATAACTGACCTCTTGGTACTTCCAACATTGTTATGCAGGACTTCATGCCCATTTTATCTGCGTACCACAGTGTGGGTGACACTGCTTAAGATACAACATTACTATTTATAGTATGGAACAGATTGCCAACATATGAGAGAAGAGTAAACAGAAGCACTCCAGGGGTTATACCTTTATTTACAGACTATTACACATTTATTTCTACTGGTACAACACTTTGTAAGGCTCTTATATTTATTTTTTATGACTGTACATGCAGACTGATTACTTACCTGCCTCACGAAACAGCCTTTGCAGCCTAGCATTATGGGCTTGCTGGTTCACAGCCTGCTCATCAGCAGCTGTCAGAGAAATGCAGTGATATTTAGCCATACCTATCCATAGTATACACAAGCTAGGCAATTATTTACTACTTAGTAGAATGAGTACTTAGTCCTGGGGCATTGGTCTTCTGCCGAGACTCCTGGATACACTGTTCCAGTACATCCCCCCTCTGCTGCTTCAGGTCAGCATGGTGGTGCCCGACCTGCTCACCAGTCCAGGGGATACCTGTGTCACTGGTGAGGTCATTGGTGATACTGTCCCAGGCCTCTGTTTTATACTGCAAGTCCTGGTACTGGCCCTGCAGTAGTCTCTGATCATGGTGTTTTACCAGGAGCCATACCATGATTTTTGACTCCTGGATGCCCCAGTGCTGCGCTCTAAATCAAGTGCCTTCACCCACACCAGCCATTCTGCCTGCAGTAGGAAGCTGCAACCAGTTATGAGTAGTATTCCCACCTGTGGGGTTTAAATACGGCCATTTTTCTGCACTTCCCCGTGATTAGCCAGTTTTGAATAGGCTAAGCTATGGGCAGACCTGTTTACATGAGGTTGGCACTGCTTAAAGAGGTATTCCACTACGCAGATTGAATTGGCTCACCTACACATTGCTTACACTTACCAACATGAGCTGTGCTACGGTTAAAATTGCTTAATAGTTAATTATCAATATATTTGCCATTTGGCATTGAGTTATTCTTCATTACAGGTTATATATGTGTCTGGTATCCATAATTCATGTGTACATACACTGTATGGGGACCTGGGGGCTTCTACACTTTATTACAATAACACCTCAAATCTATGCTTACTGCAGTACTCCAGTTCAGATATTTATGTTCTGTGGCAGGTTATCCAATATCACACTGTAGATAGATTCAGTTCACATGTTTGGTTTGACTTTCCTGTGGTGAGGATTAGTTTGCTGATACCTGATTCATATTTATTGCTATGAGGGCTTGGTGGTTAACTACTGTGACTATAGTGTGCAGTATCCTGAGTTTGAGCCTTGCAGAGGCAGTTTATTTTTTTGCTAGACAGAACAAGGGCCATTGAATACAGTGTGATTAAGGTACTTTTGAGCAGTTGTAAGCGGGTTTGCATAGGGTAAACACTGCCTACACAGGTTAAGCAATTTAGAGGTTATTGGGTGTAGGACACTGTAACTGGAAATTAGCACTGCTTACCTTCACGCAAACCTGCGCACACAGCCTTATACTCGCTTACTAGTGCTGATATATGCTTACTACTGCTTCTTGCTGCTTAAACTGGTTACTGCTTTATGCATAATGATACTGACACCTCACATGTGCATTTCCTGCAGTACTCTAGGTTTTATATATATATATATATATATATATATATATATATATATATATATATATATATATATATGTTCTTTTGTGGCAGCTGTCCTCCAGTTCATATATATATATATATATATATATATATATATATATATATATATGTTATTCCATGAGTTACGCAACATACATATTACTCATACCGTCCTTTGCCATGGGAAATGGTATGTCTCAGTTACCTTCCTGTCCCCCCCTCCTTTCTCGCTTACATCCAAGGAGCAGTCCCATTAGAATGGGTCTGACCAACCCCGGCATGCCTCGGCCCGTAATGTCTTACCCATCATCCCCTCCACCCCCTCCATCCTCCACATCAATCATCCTTCCTACAGGTTCCATCCGAATCTCACCACAAAACTACACATTGCCCACTCTCCACTTCTCAGGACCCATCATGTACGTTGTCTCACCTCATGGATCTTCAGGGTTCCTATACATTTAGTCTGCGAACATAAATATCCTTCTTTGCTGTAATAACACCTCACATCTGGTCTTACTGCAGTACTCCAGTTCACATATTTATGTTGTAGCAGGTTATACCACTTCACACTGTACATAGATTCAGTTCACATGTTTGGTTTGATTTTCCTGTGGTGAGAATTACTTTGCTGATACCTCATGCATATCTCTTGCTATGATGGCTTAGTGGTTAACTACTGTGACTATACTGTACAGAGTCCTGAGTTTGAGCCTTGCAGAGGCAGGTTATTTTGTTGCTGGGCAGAACATGGGTCATTGGATCCAGAGTGATTAAGGCACTTTAAAGCAGTTGTAAGCAGGTATGCATGGGCTTGTGCGATGGTAAGCACTGCTAACCTCCGGTTACAGTTTCTTACACTCACTTAGCTTCTACTTTGCTTAATCTGTGTAGGCAATGCTTACCCCCATGCAAACACACTTAGACGTGCTTACTACTGCTTATTTGTGCTCAAACCTGCTTACTAGTGCCTTATTCATTATGACACTGACACTTCACATGTGCATTTTATGCAGTACTCCAGTTCACATTTAAATGTTATGTAGGTTATACGGCAAAAAGATGTAAATATATGTTCATATACAGTTTTCACATGGAAAATGATATGTGCTGTAGTGGGACTCGAACCGGGAATACTGGTTCGTGAGGTGGACACTCTAACCACTACACTATTGCTGTGGTGCTTCATTTGCATATATATATTCCTTGTTATCCTCTTCAGCCTTTTAAGCTGCTTTAACTTTATCTAAGCGATAGGCAAACGCACGCACCTACGGTTAGCTGTACTCGGGGTTTAAAAAAAAATAAACACAGGGGTTTCTTCATTTTATTTCAATGTACTGTTGCTGTTGAAAACATGGGGACTGTTGGGGGGATATGCAGACATCTATGAGAGGTCTTGCTCATTTATTTACGCATTCTTCTGTTCTACTTTGCAGGGACATGTTTATTCTGACAGCTCTACTCTCAGACACACACACTGCACTCATCCACGCTCCATGTAGCATTAGGAGTTCATGCATGGTGTGCTGCCGTCCTCCTCTTAAACTCAATCTTTTCTGACCTCTTTTGATTGATTCCTATAGTCATGATGCAATATTTTATATGCCCTACTAATTCTATCTTTTTTCTTTCAAGTATTTTATTTCAAATAATATAATATCTTTTAAATAGCAATTAGAAATAGCAATATATAACGGGTCTATATCAGAGTATCTAAAGCTGACAAGTTCGAAGCACAAAACTTCAAACTTGCAACTTCGAAATCTGACAACATTGAATGTAAAAAAACCCCACTAAACACCCAAAACAACAAAAAAAAATCACTCTATGCAGGGGGGCAAGCCCCCGGCACCCCCACTCCCACTGCTACATAAATATACCAACTCCAAGATCGCACTACAGTGCAGTAAAGGGAAATCTTCCCTTCCCACACTCTATGGCAATCTCCATTTTATGTTTCAACATTATCATTTTCGAAGTTGCAAGTTCAAAGTTTTGTGCTTCAAACTTGTCAGCTTTCGATATTCTGATATAGACCCATACATAACATATAATCCATCAAATATGAATTATAAAATGAGAAAGAAGATAAAATGGATAACAATAAACTAATAGGATAACATAAAAAGGAAAAACCTAACTATTTGCAAATGTGTCTAGCCATAATAAGTAAGGCATTCAATTTATACTGAACATATGACTTTTTATGATGTATTACAGTCTATTTTCTCTGATATTTCCATTGATGTCAACCATGAATTGTAATAAGAGGTAACTCTGTCAGTTCTGAGCTTTAAAGTAATTTCCATTTCCACGCATGCTACTGACAGTGCTAAGTTCTTGAATTCAATGAAGGAAGGAGAAAATTCACTTTTCCAGTTGATGGTGATGATCTTGTGATCTGTAGCTAATAAAGTCCAAAGAAAAGGAAACTTTTTCCTTGGAATGCATTTGGGAATAGCAGTATTAAATAATATTAATGATTTAGTTAACAGAAAGTTATCATTGAAGGCAGTCTGGAAAAAATAGTTAATTTTTCCACAGTATGTATTAAGTAGTTTACAGTCATAGAACATATGTTGCCAGTCTGTCTTTAATTTTAATTCACATCTCCAATATCGAATTTCATTACCAAACATCAAATCAATTTTATGAGGGGTTAGAAAACTTCTTTGAATACATTTCCATGAAAATAAATGCCATTGTAATGATAATGAAATTTGTTTTGAAGACATAAGCATCATTTTTATTATCATTGTCTGTTGGAGGATAATCATTAACCATTGTGAAATAATCCCCAACATTCTTTTTATGATACATTTTTTATATTCTTAGTAGTTTTATATATTTTAGACATATAACTATTTCTTTGTACTGGTTGATTAATTGTAAGAATAATGAATTTGATAAAGTCTGAAACATCATGCTTAACTGATAGTTGCATTAATTCCAGTCTTCTTATGACATAGTGCCTTACATCTTGTAAAGTTAACCACATATCCTTTTCTGTATTGTATTTGCTCATTAATTGATCAATACATAAAATTCTGCCAGAAACTATTAGTTGATACCAAAAATTAAATTTCTGTCATTAAACATTTTAATTTTTTTAGTATCAAATATGTCAATATTGTTATGTGTGAAAGCAACGAGAAAAAGTAAGAATGACCAAGCCTTAATATTTGGGTTCTTAATCAAATAGTTCTGAAATATGGATAAAGTGTTAATTAAAAATTTAGAAAGTATTTACTTGTTTTTATTCTCTAAAATATAGTCTGTTATCATCCAGAAGAAGTGAATCAAACAATCATTGAATAATTCTGATTCAGTGACAGATTTGAATTTAACCAAATCTGTTCATGTATCTGTTTCCAACTGGATGAGTATGTTCAATTTATCCATAATGTTACATTTTTAATAACAGAAGACAAGGCATTTATTTCAATATCAGGAAGATTAATTCCCCCTTTTTGCCAATCCAATAAGTGATTATTTAAAGCAATTCTAAGTTTGTTTGGCAACCACAAAAATTGTAATATTATTTTATTATATTCATCTTATTCAAGCTTTATCTGTCCCCCATCCATTTAGGAGGAGGGGCAGAAAAAACTTGAATAAGATACAGTACTTTTGGAAAAAGAATTGCTTTTATAAGAAACAATTTTCCATGGTAAAAAAATATATTATAATTGGCCATAAGTGATTTGATTTTAATAACAATATTAGCATAATTAATTAAGTGTGTCATTCAAGTCACTTGTCACCAGAACTCCTAGATAACTATTTTTGCTATCTGAAACAATGTATCTGGAGAACGTATTGCTTATAAATTACTTAGCACTATTTATAAGTAGTATCTTAGTTTTGTTTTCATTAAATAGCAGACCATAAATATTTTGGATTGTTGACATTGTATTAAATAAACCTTGTAAAGAATAACTATTGTTAGTTAAAATCAATAACATATCATCTTTAAACAGTTGAAGTTTCAGATATAATCCTCTAGAAAACAGTATACCCTTAATATTGGTGTCCATTCTAACACAATTCCCAAAATGTTCTATCAACAGTGCAAACAACAGAGGAGACAATGGGCAACCTTGTTTTTCCTTTAGTAATTGTAGTAGGACTAGATCTATAAGAGCCTAACTTAATGCAGGCAAGAGAATCTGTAATGATTTAATTAAATTAGAAAAGTTTTTTTTGGAATCTATATTCGTCCAAGACCAAAAGTAAATAGTTCCAATTGACTGAGTCAAAGGCATTGTTAATATCTAAACTCACAATGGTCAATTCTTTTTGTTGAAACTTAATGTGGTCAATTAATGTAACAATTCTTTTAATGTTATATGCATTTCTCCCTTTTATAAAACCTGTTTGATCTTCATGTATTAAAAGAGGCAGAAAATGTTTTATTCTATTAGTATATATTGCTATGAACATTTTATAATCTATGTTTAACAATGATATAGGCCTATAAGAAGTTCACAGTCTTTTATGTTTACCAGACTTTAGAATCTGAGATATTAAAGAGTACTTCCATGAAAGGGGTACGTTTGCATTTTCTTTGACTAAAGAAAATACTTTTAACTACCAGGATAATGCATCCCCTGTTAATAATTTATACATTTCAGGTAACATGTGATCAGTGCCTGGAGGCTTATTTAGTTTCAATTTATCAATTTATGATTAGAATTCAGTCATTGTAATTGGTTTATCTATAAGCCCCATTTGTTCCTGTGTCAATTTATTGCCAATATATATTCTAAAAAATAATTTTGTATTGCTTGATGCTGTTGTCTCAGTATTAGACAAATTAAGTATATAGAAACGAACCCTAAAAGCTTTTAGAATACTTGGTATATCTATATATTTTTTTCTTTGTACCTGGAATGAAGCGTTCTTTTATTTGATTGGATTTAATAATTTTCTTTGTTCTGTTTGCTAGATTTCTCTGGTTGATAAGGTTCATAGAGTAAGAATGCAGCTTATTTTTTTCAAAATTAATCATTGTTTTATGATAAAGTATTTCTTTCTGTTCAAGTTCTCATTTTAGATCTGAATTTCATTTTAGTATTTCAATCTTAAGTTTATCAATTTTCATTTGTAGTTCTACTATATCCTTGTCCCATTATTTTCTCTTTTTAATAAACCAAGCTAAAAACCTTACCATAAATGTAAGACTTTAAGGAGTCCCAAATATATATTTCAGAAATATCATCAGTGATATTTATATCAAGAAAGGATTTTATTTCATTTATATAAAACTCTTTAAATTCATTTAAGTTAGTTATAAATGAAGGAATTCTAGTAACAGGCAAAGTATGAAATTAATTAATTTCTATATCAAATAAAATTGTATTGTGATCAGACAATGGGCATGTAATAACTTTAACTTTATCTAACTTTGTTATTATAAGAGCAACACTCTCCTTGTAGTTCGCACTACAGGCAGAATATGAACCACCACATGGATCAGATGTAAAAAACAAAATCCACACCAGCTTTATTAATTTAGTGTTTTAGTTTCATCAAATATAGAAACTTCATCAGAATAACAATATAACCAAACAATTCATTTAAACATCCCACCACATTAAAAAAAAACAATCAAAATAATTTATTCAAAAATTATTAAGATTTAAAGGAAGATCACACTATATTCACTATACTATATTCACGTAACATTACATCCAAATATTAAGTCTCAAATAGTGGTGGTTCATTTTCTGCCTGTAGTGCAAACTATGAGAAAAGTGTTTTTCTCAGTTTGTCTGTATCCCGGATTCCAGTGTTTATTTTTTTAACTTTGTTATTATGTCATTCTAAACATATACTCTATCTATTTCTAGCATGAGCATCATGGCAATGTGAATAATGAGTACAAAATAAAGAATTTGGCTCTGCAAAATCATTAATATCCTTGATTACAGTAGTGTCAATGAATTTCAAAAGTGCTCTTGAGGTGGCAGTTTTCCTGTGCTTACACTTTGTGTTGGTATCATAATCATTCATAATGCAATTAAAGTCACCTGCCAGTATTAAACTCCCTTTAGAATAGTGAATAATGTCTTCAAACTGATGTTTAACTGCTTTCCCCCTCATTTCAGGTATCCAGTAGAGATTAATGTGTAAATCGTCCTGTTTATTTCTAGATTCACTAAACAAAACATACCAGAAGAATCAGAATAACCATTAACAATTCTAGGTGCTAAAATAGTGTTTCCAAGTAGGATTGCTACTCCCTTTTTCTTCTGTTTATAATGAGAGCTTTCTAACACTGAATAATTATTAGAATTTAACCTGTTTATATCTTCTTGCAGAAGGTGTATTTCTTGAAGAAAAACTAGATGCAGATTATGTAAATTAAGATATTTAAGTAAACTTGTCCTTTTGACATTATTGTTTAGACCATTAATGTTAATAGATAAACACTTCATATTCATATTATGATATGAATTATGAGCAACCATAAATATTCATAGTTGAGGAAAATTATACATGAGAAAAAAAAAGATACGAAATATTCTCGTGATATAATAATATAAATAATCATGGTAGACACTAAACAGCAGTAACTTAAACACAATAACTTAATGTACCGATTAAACAACCCAACTCCTAACACAATGAGGTGTAAAATCCTATACTTGGATAGAAACACTATCCATGCAACCCCTTTACCTATGCCTATTATCCTTATCTGAGGTCCTAACTATCTAAAAGACATTACATTATGGAAAGACAATTGCACCTCTAAATAATGTAAATTCAGTATAGAATTAGTCCACTGTAATACTTTGAATAATAAACTAAAGCATGTTACTAAAGAGGAACTGCAAAAGTATAATGAAATGAGAAATTCAAATCATAGCAAAATCATTCAGCACATTTAACTATTTAGCTTGTTTAAACAACAGTATGTTTGTCTTGATTAAACTGAAACATATAATTTCTGTATATTATAATATTGAAAACATTGAAATATTAATGCATGGAGCAGAATTACAGACAAACTTCTTATTATGATTTTTAACTAAATTCTATTTTCCTAAATTGTAAATAATCTTCCTTTAGATTCCAGCTTAAAATGTTCCTATCCTAAAATAAACTTAAAGCTAAGAACGATATAAAAGTAATATAAGTTTGAACAACCTCTATTGTATAAATTAAATATAAAGCATCAACACACTTCTACTCATGGCATTTGCAAAGAACGAGAGACATTTCCACCAAGAATAACATTTTTGCCTTTGTGACCAAATTAAGAAGGCACAGTAAAAGGGATCCAGAATGGTACTGCCATGAGGTCCTTAATATAGATTAACATGTTATAATTGCTAAACAGGTCTATTTAAAGTAGAGAACTTTCTATAAAATAATATAATTATTGAACTTGAGCACTGAATTGCTTTATTCATCTTAATCTGACCAAAATAATCAATGCTAACCTTTAAAAGATAGATTAGCAATCATCAATTGAGTTACCAAAAACTGTGCAGGAGTTCACCCTAAACCACAAACCACCACCCAAATGAACCCCACAATGTTGAGACCACACACCCAAAACTCCCCCCTTTCCTAGAGTTCAAATGATCAAGATCTTCTATGCCAAAACATGATGCAGCTTGTATATTTCTACATTTGAAATAGTGCTCTATCACTTTAAAGTAAATGTTTTGTTTCTGCACAATCAAATTAACTTCAATAGCAAAGAACCAGTGCTTAAATTTACAGTAATCTGGAGTTTTTCAACAGAATTATAAGAGTACAGGGGCAAGAATGTCATATTCAAAGTAAGTTTACAAAAAAATTAAAATATAACCATACGATATAAAAAACAACAAAGGCAAACAAAACTGTATTATAAAACAAATAAGGTTAGCGCTTTTGTACACATTCAATATGTGAACTTCATCAGACAAAATACAAGTAACAAATGATTACATATATAAGTACTCCCTCTATGACATCACTACCCCTTTTTAAAATTTTAAAGGTCCCACACATAAAATCTAGACCAAAAATGACATAAAAATAAAATAAAATGAATAATATAATCTTTAAACCATATAAAATGTCATTACCTTTTTATGTATGTATGTATGTATATATATATATATATATATATATATATATATATATATATATATATATATATATATATATATATATATATATATATATATATATATATATATATATATATATATATATTTATATACACACACACACAGATTTATATTAAAAATATAAAGGTATAAATAACAATTGACTTCTCTAAAGACTTCATTTTCAGTACACATTTGATACAACAAAAATAATTTAGTCCTATATAAACAAAGGCATTAAGTCTAAGTTGCCAATAGAGTTCTCTCTCCTCTAATAATAACTGCCATGGCCCCCTTGAGGTCCTTTCTTTAACTAGATCAATAACAAAATACAAAAAATGAGGTCCATTGTTTTCAAATACATGATTAGCTAAAGTTGTTGCTGTTGTCTTTCGGCTTTTCCCGGTTAGGGGTCGCCACAGCAGAACTCCGGTCCGCTAATGACTGGCAGTAGATTTTCACAAACGCTAAGGTGCCAGCTCGACATTCAACCTTCAACGAAGGCATGCCCATTTACACATGTCTTTGAAACACCCACCCAACCACGGCGAGGACATGCAGACTCCACACAGAAGGCATTCCCCGCACTCCAGCCAAGAATTGAAAGGGAGAACCTCTTGCTGTGAGGCAACAATGCTACCGTTGCACCACCATGGAAGTACACATGATTAGCTAAAGCATTATTCATATTTTGTTTAGTAATAGTATACTGGTGTTCATAGACTCTCTGCTTAAAATGTCTCTCAGTCTTTCCAATATAAAAACCGGGGCACATTTGGCATTTAGCAACATAGACCACTCCCACACTATCACAGTTGAATTTACCCTTGATTTTAAAGTTATTATTGCCAAGGTAAAAAGAACTAATGATGGCCATAAATTTGCAAAAATTACACTACCACATCTTCACATGCCTGAATTAAAAGGAGGACAACATGATTTACTCTCCAGTATTGCTTTTAAGTTCCTACCCCGCCTGAAGACCATCCCCATTTCGTCAAGTACTCTAAGTTGGGTTATGAGGTCCTCCTTTAATGTTGGCCAATATTTACTAATAATTTCTTTCAAGGAACAAGTATCTAAGGAAAAAGTGGTGATCAATTTTAGGGGGAACAGCTCCATGTCATTATCTCTATCATTATTCAATATATCATCTAAATGGTCACTCTCAACACCTACTGGGCTTCCCACAACAGTAAGGATGGTCATTCCTGATGCATCTAAAATGGGCTTAAACCATCTAGTGTTCCTCTTCTTAATGACCTCAGACATGATTTCATCCACTAGGGTAACAGGGTAATCCCTTTTAATGAACATATCCCTCAAAGTCTCACATTCAACAATAAAATCTGTGTCAAGGCTAACCATTCTAGCAGCCCTCACCATTTGACCCTTAACTACACCTTTTTTCACATGAAAAGGGTAAGAGCTGCTAAAATGTAAAAATAAAGTAGAGTAGGTTGGTTTACAGAAAATTTGAGCCAAATATCTATTGTGAATTATGTCTTTTTTCACTAAAACATCTAAATAAAGAATCAGTTCAGTATTAAATTCAAAAGAAAACTTCAAAAATTATGTAGAAGTAGACATAAAATTCAATAGGCTTAATGCTGTTTCATAACCACCATCTAGAATAATAAAAATGTCATTCAAGAAACAGGTATATCATACAACTTCTCCTTAAACAGATCCATATTAAAGAGGGTCTCCTTCTCCCACCATGCCATAATGCAATTTGCAAAGCTCCCCCCATAGGGTACACCAGTGTTTTGGAGATAGTATTCACCATCAAAAATAAGAATATTATTGGATAACACAATGTCCAAGAGGTACTCTATCAAATCAATCTCTCCACTTGGTGCACCTTTATGGATCAACAATTCCCTACCCCAACTAATGCCAAGGGCCTGAGGTATTACATAATATAAATCTCTGACATCAATAGTTAGCAAATGGAAGTTCTCATTGAAAACAACATTACCCAGGGAGTCCAAGAAATCCCATGAGTCATGACAAATCTGTTTTTCCATGCTTAAATATTTTTTCAATTTCAAATCAACACATTTAGCACACTTATAAGTTATACATTTCCTCCCATCCACAATGGGGCAGAAGGGGTATCTTCCAAGTCCTTATGAATTTTTGGCAGTTCAAAAATGACAGGGGTAACAGGAGCCATCATATTTAAATAATTAAACATGTCTACATCAATCCTACCTTCAATCAATAATTCATTAATAAGGTACTTCACATTTTAAATAGCTCCATTAAACTCATTCAAGGATACTTTAATGTATGTATCTATATTAAAAATTTTCAAAATCCTACTATTATAGTCATCATTTTCCATGAAAAGGAACCGACCCCCTTTATCGGATTTTAAAACCCGAATGCTCTTGTGACCTTAGCAAATCCAATGTGTTGTATTCAAAAGCCGTAACATTAGGTTTTACAGGTGAAACTAATTGTTTATTAAAAATACATCTAATATCCAAGTCACATAACTTTTCAAAGACAGATAAAGCATTATAAAGAGGTGGATTAAAAGAACTAGAAATGCTCAAGTCATTTTTGAAACCAGTCATGTTTCCAAAAAGGATGTTTAGATTTAACTTACATATAAATAGCTTCAGGTCTATTAAGGTTCCAGCCAAGTCTGCTCTCCTCAAAGGCACAAATGACAGCCCCTTGGAAAGAAGTTAAACAAGTGGATCAAAGGTGGTATATTTGAATATTTTTAAATCCTTGGTGGCGCTTGTTATAATTCATAACCCGGACTGAATCTGTTCCTCTGTGTCAAGGGAAATCACATTGCCCCCACTTGTTATCGCCGTCACTTGTTCCTTTTCTTCTGATAATTCTGTTGATGGCCTTTCTTTATTATTTTTTGATTTTCCTGTTGGGTGCCCTGAAAATCCTGCTCTGTTGTGGTTCTGCCATTCTTATTAAGACGTTCGCTACATCTCACCACATTCTCAGTCCTTATTGGACCATTTGGTTGTCCGTTGATAATGGGCGTGTTGACTGAATTATTCCCATCCACATTGAAAGATACACCTCCTAAATCATCGGCTACAACAGTTGGTACATTATTAATGGGAGGGAGGGAGGGGATAAGCATTACCATTAGAATAGTCCCTCCTGTCCCGTTCAAGCTTCTTCCTCTTATTTTCTTTTAATTTACTAAGAGGGTTCTCAATGCTCACAAAAATACGATTAAAATCGTATTTATAACAAAGAAAATTAACATCCTGTTTAATGAAGTCTTCTAAAGGAAGACGCTCCAATTTAAGGCATTCCATGTCCTCATTGTAGTATTTTATAAGAATTTGCAGATAATCAAAGCTCTGCTGATCAAAGAGCTGTAAAAGTTCCCTTTGCAGAGGTGAATTACGACTCAAGACTGTGAGAAACTTCCACTGGCGCAATCCTTTAGGCACCACACACTGTTTAATACACTCATTTAAATACAACACCTCAAGCTGCAACTTTTTAAATTTAAACAGCTTGAAGTCAAACAATTTGAGATTATCAACAATGGCATTAACACCATGACTAATATTAAACACAGAAACACTCCTTCTCGAATTTGCACAAAATTGGACGGCCTCATTCAGGCAGTCAATGAGAGAAGGGGTAGTAACATTAATGGTTCTTTCCTACATTTGGTCACCATTATCATTCCTGTCCAATAAGGAGTCCGAAACCACACTAGAGTACTCAAGGACTTCACGCCTGGCACCAGGTGGAGACTGTTAGGAGCCACAGGAAAAAGCTGAAGCACCATTTGTACTAGACTCAATCTTTCCTTGTCCACCAGGGAGGGAGTTAAAACAGTCAACTTTTGCTGCCAGGTCATCCACTCTAGATAAAAGTTGTATTAATAACATCAAATTCCCTATGGTATTCACGTCAGTAGGGAGAATTCACAGTATCTTGTGAGTATAAAGGTAAAGAATTAGAGGAGATCCCACTTGCCATATTCCAGACTAATAACAGCAGAAAACACTGACAAACTAGAAAACAACAAAGGTACTCCAAACAAAACTGTATTATAAAACAAATAAGGTTAGTGCATTCGTACACATTCAATATGTGAACTTCATCAGACAAAATACAAGTAACAAATGATTACATATATAAGTACTCCCTCCATGACATCACTACCCCTTTTTAAAATTTTAAAGGTCCCATACATAAAATCTAGATCAAAAATGACATAAAAATAAAATAAAATTAATAATATAATCTTTAAACCGTATAAAATGTCATTACCTTTTCAAGTGTATATACATATATATATATATATATATATATATATATATATATATATATATATATATATATACATATATATATATATATATATATATATATATATATATATATATATATATATATATATAGTTCTACTGCTTTTAGTTGAATTACATTTGGTCGAAAATTATTTTAGGCAGCCCACTTCACTGAAAGCTCATTTGACTGAAAGCTCATTTGGTCGAATTCCATTTGGTCAAAAATGGAATATAGCCCCTGCCCCACTGCAGTACAACCCTAGAGTGAGAATATAAAGTTGGGGGGGTGTGGGGGGCACAGGCCCCCTCATTTTGCAACTAGTTTTTACTGACATTATATGTTTCAATGTATTTTTAATGGATACACAAGTGTATATTAGTGAATACACTGCAATTATGTGGGGGGGGGGGGCTATGCCCCCCACACCCCCCTAACTTTATATTCTCATTCCAGGGTCACACTGCAGTGGGGCAGGGGTTATATTCCATTTTCAACCAACTGTAATTTGACCAAATGGGTTTTCAGTGAAATGCATTTTCGGTGAAGTGAGCTGCCTGAAATTATTTTCGACCAAATGTAATTCAACTAAAAGCAGTCGACCCATATATATATATATATATATATATATATATATATATATATATAGACACATTTATATTAAACATATAAAGGTGTAAATAACAATTCACCTCTCTAAAGACTTCATTTTCAATACACATTTGATACAACAAGAATCATTTAGTCCTGAATAAACAAAGGCATTAAGTCTAAGTTGCCAATAGAGTTCTCTCTCCTCTAATAATAACTGCCATGGCCCCCCTCGAGGTCCTTTCTTTATTTGATCAATAACAAAATACAAAAAATGATGCCCATTGTTTTCAAATATATGCTTAGCTAAAGCATTATTCATATTTTGTTTAGTAATACTATACTGGTGTTCATAGACTCTCTGCTTAAAATGTCTGTCGGCCATACGATATCTCATACAAAATAAAACTCGAGCGCACAGGTCCAGTCACACAAAGCCCAACCAAACAGCAACTCAGGACTTAAAAGCTGACCCCAGCATAGAAATCATAATATATATTTAAGGTAATCATTTGAAAAAATATTTTATTTTATATATCTACTGCTGTTCCTTTGCAAAACAACAATTAGTAATTAACTTACCCAGTCTTGTCTAGAATAGGCAAATAAAATAATTTCTGAGGTCTAAAAACTTCCTAATTAGAGCAGGAACTGAACAACAGAGACCGACATATCAGCTTTGTTGATGATGTCATTTCCAAAGCGTCCAAAATGGCTGAAGTAGTTCCCACTACCAAGAGTGAATAAAACTGTTCCAAGAAAAGTTCAGAGGATGAGAAAAGTATTGCAAACTTGGCAGGAAACCAATGGAATGTAAGTAAGCCATGTAAAGATAAATAAATGTGCCTCAAGCATGAGATCCACACACAATGTGAATAATTAAGAGGAAAAGCTGAGTACTTTTTAAGGACCCATGTAACCCATATAACTGTGCAAACACTACAAGACCTCTTATCCAGCAATTTTGTAAAATTAATACATACATAAAGAAAAAATTAGAGTTGTAATAAATTAAAAAGGAAATATATTATAGGAGAAATTAACCTTATTTAAGCTATTGGAAAAGGAGAAACATTTTGACTAGAGGCTGGTCACTAAACTTTGTTCACAGACATTGAAGCTGACAAATAAATTCCTAGAGTGCCTTAAAATAAAAAGAGTTACTCAATTCTATCATTAAATATTTCAAAAAACATATTAAAAATTGAAATTCTAATATGCCTAGCTGGAGAGCAAGCATACATTATAGGAAAAATGTATTAGTTTAAGCTAATAAAAAATAAACAAAAGTTTTTGTTTTACCTTTTTCCTGATGTAGAGAAGAATGTACTTCTCTTGTTTGAAACTCATTGGTAACATTCCTATACACTGTTTCAAAAATAAGACATCTTAAAAAACTTGGAATAAGGCACAAACGGAGCTCAGCAAACAGACAACGTCTTTAATAGACACAAGTACAAATAAATCCACAGCAAACGAAATCACAGCAGCACAGCACAGCAAATGAACTCACGGGAACACAGTAACGCTATACAAGTAATGCTCTGCTGTGCTGCTGTGATTTCGTTTGCTGTGGATTTATTTGTCCTTGTGTCCTTTAAAGAAGTTGTCTGTTTGCTGAGCTCCGTTTGTGCCTTATTCCAGGTTTATTAGTTTTAATTTTGGGCACTCAGACCACTGTTTTGGTACATCTTAAAAAAAAGACAATCCCCGGGATTCATGAAGCTCGGCGCAAGGACGGCTTTAGCCTTGTGTCAACTGTGCAGCATAGAGATGGAGAAGCAGCACCACATGCATATCAATGAAGGCACGCTGCTGCAAAGTTCACGTGCATAGGAAACATGCGGGAGTGCAGGGGGCCTGTCTAAGCACTGCACTGAAGCGTGAACATGTCAGCTGCAGACATGCAACCTAAAATGCTGACTAGTACAGCCTGCTTCTAATAATAATCACTCCTGTCAGTGTCCGTGGATACTGAAATGTATGCAAAGCATACAAGACAGTATTGCGAACACTAAAATAAAAAGTAAACGGAAAGGCACGTAGCTGAATATTGAGTCCCCGTGCCTCAAACAAATGACATTTAAAACCCCGTGCCTGTATTCCATTGTAGTGTTGATTGTTATACCAAGTGGAAGCAAAACACAGCATGTTAGTGCACCATTGCCATTTGCTAAGCCTAGCCCAATGGTTAGGGTTACCACCTGTCCCACTTTGTGAGGGACAGTCCCTCTCTGGGCAGTTGTGTCCTTACCAAAACCATTATAAATGTTAAATGTCCTGCGATTGTAGGACATAGTTATGTCCCATATTTTATGTAATAGTTCCATACAATACTTATTTCCATATGTAAAATACTTAAATGTTACAAGAAAAAGAATAAGCAACTAAACTGCTACAGCAATAAGCTTTCATTTAGGCATAAAACTAATGTACTATCCTTTGTACTGAATATGGGTATGTGTTGGCCTGTAAAATCTGATGTGTGTCCTGAAAATGTCCCATTTTGGTCATTTGAAAAGGTGGCAACCCTACCAGTGGTCAGAGCATTCACTTAATATCTGTCCATTCGCGGTCCAAGTCGTCCTTGTCAGGATGGCCCAAAGATGAATGGGTATTGCCTGGGTCTACCTACCATGTCATGAAAGGTAAGTATTTGCGTGTACCTATGTGCGTGAAGTACAGCATGTGGAAGATCAAAAATGCTAGGGTAGTCCTCATAACCATATTGGTACCAGAGATATGTAGTGTACGCAATGTGTTATGTTGACTGTGCCATGGGCCATCAACCAGAGAAGAGATGGATGGTGTGTGTGGAATATGGGGGGGGGGTGACGGGTAATGTAATAATTCGCCAAGGGGAGACTGGGTCAAATGCACAATAGGTGAACTGGAGGTGTATGAGGGAGCAGTGGGTGAATCAGAAAGAAAACCAAAGAACAAACATTCACATCCACAGTACAACCTGACAGGCCATATTGTAGAACACAATCCTGCAAACATATGAACATTAAAATGTGCAATACACATGTACAGAAAAGTTACTGGCACACACCCACATAATGGTATGGCCTGAACTGAGCCATCTAACCCCAACACACCTGGATACATAATTGAATACCCATCATCCCCTCCACAGCACACCACCCCCCCCTTCCTGAACATCCACCAAAACCACCCATACTCGGGCTGCTAGCTTGGCGCAGCCATATCTGCACATAGTGACCCCTACTCATATCTAGTAGGCAGTCTCACCCTAGGCAGTCTCAGGATTGCAAACTATTTATCCCTTGCATGTATAACCCTACCTCATTTTTATAAATCCAAAAAAATCAAGTTTATTGGTCCCCAAAATTTTTGGATATCCCTCATGGGATTAGTATCTGTTCTAAAGATTAGACTTGGTGTCACAACACAATGTCCAGTCCCATGACATCTGGACACAAGTTGTATGAGCAGTAGTTGTCCAAAACCCTGCTCAGCCTCCAGCCGGTCCTGCAGAACTTACGACCCAGGATTAAACACCTGACCGTGATGCGTGTCTCCCCACATGCATTATCAGGAATATATATCACATTCACATAGTGGCAGTCGGATATAGGGTGATTAAGGTGCTTTAAAGCAGATGTAAGTAGGGTTACCACCTGTCCCACTTTGCAAGGGACAGTGCCTTTTTGAACAGTTGTGTCCTGACCAAAAATAATAATATGGTAAATTTATGTCCCATAGTTCATGTGACAGTTGTATAAAATAGTTATTTCTGTATGTAAAATACCTAAATGTTACAAGAAACAGAATAAGCAACTGAACTGCTACAAGAATAAGCTTTCACTTAGGCAAAAAAGTAAAGTTCTATCCTTTGTACTGACCGTGGGTATGTGTCGGCCTGCAAAATCTGATGTGTGTTCGGCCATTTGAAAAGGTGGTAACCCTAGACGTAAACGGGTATGCGAGCGTGTATGCGCAACGGTAACTGGCGGTGATTCAGCGGTATGGGAAATGTAAATAAGCATGTAGGTGTATATGCATGTGTATGTATAGACCGATATATATATATATATATATATATATATATATATATATATATATATATATATATATATATATGTATGTAGATATGAAGAATGAACATGGTCACAATATAGCAGTCATAACGAATGTGAAGGGAAACAGCAGCGGAACCCCCCCCCCCGTAATATTTAGTGCTGTTATATCAGGTTGGTCACAGGTGAGCACACCTCTGCATCCCCAACCACAGGTAGGACGCTAAAATAGAACTAACTAAGCCCCCGTGCTAAGTCTGACTTTCAGCTAGGTACAGGGCGGTCCCAGTCCCCGGTCGGACAAGCCTAAACCCGGATGACCACATGAACACCCTGACAATCAAATACACGTATGTGCCAGGACTATAGGCTTTGGAGGTCTACATATACTTTGAGTTAGTCAACATGTGGCCTGGGTCCAGACCAGTAGGGAATGGCGCATGTGTAGTAGTGTGGTTGCCCCAACAGGAAAATGGATGCCTGCTGTGTTAGTGAAGTGTTGAGGCGTGTGTTCGGGTAACTGTGAACCATGGGTATACATATAAATGAAGCAGAACACCAATAGTGTAGTGGTTAGAGCATCCGACTATCTAGCAGACATTGCCGATTCGACTGCAGCACACGCCATTTATGATGCGTAATTCGTATATGTGCATATCTTGCTAATTTTATGCTGTATAACGATATAATACCAATGAAATGTGAACTGGGGTGACGTATCACAGTAAGAATGTAGAAAGATTTTGCGTGATGTGAATCGGCGGTTAAACGGAAAACCATAGCTGAAAAGTGTGGTACTCACCCTTTGTCCAATGGCCTTTGTTCCGCCCAGCGACCCAATATACCACATCGGCCAAGCCCGACGCCAGGACCATACACATCACAATCAATGTGATTTATCAGTAAGCCACGGCAGTTATACCTAACGTCGATGTTATCACAAACATAGCAGACAGCACAGTCATTCAACAGTATGATCAAAGTAATTAAATTATAAAGATGTGTATGCATGCGTACGTACACACACACACACACACACACACATATATATATATATATATATATATATATATATATATATATACATACATATAGGGTAACCACTTGTCTCACTTTGCGAGGGACAGTCCCGCTTTGAGCAGTTGTGTCCTGTACAATTAGTGTCAAATGGCAGATGTCTTGAGATTTAATGACAAAAATATGTCCTATATTTATGTAATAGTTGCATAAAACAGTTATTCTGTATCTGAAACACCTAAATGTCATAGGAAACTGAATAAGTAACTAAAATGCTACAAGAATAAGCTGTCAATTAGGCATAAAAGTGAGGTTCTGTCCTGTGGGTATGTGTCGGCCTGCAAAATCTTGACGTTTGTACCAAATATGTCCCACTTTGGCCATTTGAAAAGGTGGCAACTATATATATATATACCAAGAAGTTTTACAAGGAAGAACAAATACATATAGGCCATTACTGGGCACAGGCACAGATTCAGTTGAGGTAATAAACCCAACACTTGATGTGGAAGTGAATCCCCCTATATCCCAAGCTATTTTTAGTTGTACTTTTAACAACGATACTTGTCAAATAAAGAGCATGATTAATAAATATTGGCCTATTCTAATTACAAATGAAGATACAAAAAAATGGGTACCAGAAAGGCCGATTTTTGCAAATGCAAGAAATACCAACCTAAAAAATATGTTTGAGAAGCAGCCACCCACACAACTTGTTAACAGAGGTGGCAAGGTTGGTACATACAAATGTAATAGTAGCAAACAATGTTCTTTTATTGTTGAAACCAATGTTTATTATATTAAATCTAGGAAATTCACCTTGAAGCCAACAAGTTATTGCAACTGTGGCTCAAAAGGTATTATTTACCTAGGAATTTGTCAAGAATGTGAGAGTTTTTATGTGGGCAAATCAGAAAGAACATTGCGAAAAAGAATCTACGAACATCTTTATGATATTCGGAAAAAGAAAGAGACCAACGCCTTTGTGAAACATCTCACTAACTGCCCTAATATGACACTAAAATTTTTTGTCATCGAACAGGTTCCCATCAACCCCAGAGGGGGAGATTGGGAAACTTCCATAGAATTCAAAGAATTAAACTGGCAGTTAAAACTAAATGCATCAAAACCTCCGGGACTTAATGAAGCCATCAGCATCACTAGCCTCCTTAAATTAAGAAGGGCGAAATTATAATTATAATGAATTTTCAAAATTACAAATGAATATTTTTCATATTTAATAGATGGTTTTAATGAACAATATTTTCTAATTATAATTTGTCACCAGACAATATTTTGTCTTATTATAAAATTCATGTCTTATTTGTTAGTGGTAATCACCACAATTAATGACAGATTTCTGCTAGGGGGCTATAGTGGGCTTTAGATTTTGAAATATTTTAAGGTAAAGATTACTATCTAACAGGTGTTTGGTATCAAATAGTAGTACATCAAACTCTCACCATTTAGTATATTTATTTATTAATTTTAACAAGTATTTGAATATTTCTTATTAATTTGCAACTAACATTAAAATTAATAAACATTTGTATTTTAGCTAAAGTCCATAATATTTACAATATTAAAATTTATTAAGTTGGTTCTTTATTTATTCAATCCACTATTTATATGGATGAACATTTTATATTTAATAGAATGTAATACAATATGAAAGTATTTATATATTTATTTATTTATTCGATAATTATTTTACAAATATATTTAATTAATTGTTAGAGTTAAATTATCAACATATCTATTTTACAGTATGAACATTATTTTTAATGCAAGGGGTTGTACTGAGTAATCATTTATGTTTGTCCTGAAAGAGTATTAGACTAAAGTAATTAAAAAACACATTTCCTGGAGGGAAATTATAGAAACAGTAGAGTGGTAATCCCTTATGTAAGATTAAATGTGGTCTATTAGAACAACAAAGCATTGCACATGGTTTATTAGTAGGTTGTCATTTTTACACATATTTTACATTTATATTTTTTATTTCCTTTTCCTATAACAAGTTCAAGGAATTTGCAAATAAACATACGATAAGCTAACATCTAATGAGCTTATTCTAAAATGTTAAGTAACCACAAGAATTTTTCACATGCATTTTTCACTTGAAGTATTATTGTGCACGCTTGTGCGTATTTGAAATGTTCAAAGAAGAAACGAACATTTGTTGACTTGAGTACAATTTGGAAGTGCTCATTGTCAAAATGCGTTAGTTACGAGTAACGTATCAGTGACGTTGTTTTAGAAGATTTTAAAACAAACAATTTAAGCCCTTTCAAAAGGTTTTACAAGAACTTTAAGATGTTTATTTATTTATTATTTTTTTAATCAACTGCACATTAAATAAGGACCAAATTTGAGTCAACAAAGACTGCATAAATGAGCAGATGTAGTTTTCTGTTTCTGAGAGTCTGGCAGTTATACATTTAACCAAAATATGTACGCTGCAAGCACTGTGAACATGATGCTGTTTTAAAATTGAAAGCAAAATTTTAACACTGAATTGGATCAATTTGTTGGTTCTAATTAATTTTAATTGATCAATTGGTTTACAAACTTGTATATAAGCACAGAAAGTATATTGGTGGTTCATCTTGACAAAGCCCGTCATAGTAACGGGTGAAAGCGCTTGATGTATTTGTGTTTCTAAAGTTGGATTTATTCGTACTACTGATGTTACAACTGTTCGTGCATTTTTTACTGCTGGTCAATTAATAAAGGAACGTCTGATTTTAGACTGAGAAGGTTTTTGTTCCAGTTCAAGGATAAGTTTATTGGGATTTGGTGCTTCTGCAAACATTTTCTTGATTTTTGGGACTTAGTTCGTGTTTTCATATATATATATATATATATATATATATATATATATATATATATCTGCAGAACGAACATGGGAACAAGAAAGCATTCATAATGAATGCAAAGGAATATAGCAGCGGAACACCCATATTATCTAGTGCTGACATATGAAGCAGGCCAGAGGTGGCCAAAATCCCTGCATTTCTAACCACAGGTAGGATGCTAACAGTGGGAGTAACCTTGTCCACATGTTAAATCTGACTTTCAAATGGGTACGGGGCTGTCCCAGTCTCCAGTCGGACAAGCCTAAACCCGAATGAACACTCTCACAATCAAACACACGTATGTGCCAGGACTATAGGCTTTGGAGATCTGAATATACTCGGAGGGAGTCAGCATGTGGCACGGGTCCAGAGCAGTAGGGAATGGCGCATGTGTAGTAGTGCGGTTTTCCCAACAGGGAAAGGGATGCCTGCTGTGTAAGTGAAGTGTTGAGGCGTGTGTTTGGGTAACTATGAATCATGGGTATACATATAAATGAAGCAGAACACCAATAGTGTAGTGGTTAGAGCATCCGCCTAATGAACAGGCATTCACAGTTCAAGTTCGACTATAGCACATATCATTTTCCTTGTGGAATGAATGTTGCTCTGCTATAAAGCCGACATTAAAACATGTAAAAGTGAACGTGTGTATCGCATGGGACTATTAACCAGATCCCTTCAATCAAAGTGGTACTGCCATAATGAATAAGGCACAAGTAAGCACAAATAAGTGGCAGTAAACATATGTAATGCACAGTAAGCATAGGCGAGTGCGCCTGCACGGGTGTAAACAGTGCCCAGCATAGGAAATGTATTTTTGTATGTACAGATTTAATATATATAAATATATATATATATACACACACACACACACACATATATATATGTGTGTGTGTATAGATATATATCTACATACATTTTATATATATATATATATA